>NW_015388673.1:16360-19833 GCF_001527695.2 Protobothrops mucrosquamatus | reverse complement strand
GATCCCATGATCATAGGGATGCTACAAAGATTGTAAATGTGAAAAATGGTCATAAGTCACTTTTTTCAGTGCCATTGTAACTCTGAATGGTCACTAAATGAACTGTTGTAACTCGAGGACTACCTGCATTCCATTTAAACATTTTCACATAGAGCCAACATAGGGAACAGTTCAAATATTGTCTTTGGGTCCAACTTATCCTGATCCAGGTCTGTAGATTAAAATGCAGACATTGGGTTGCTGGATCAGAGCAAAGATTGGAGCATTCTTTACCATTTTATTACCAATAATTTCATTTGTGGCATTTTGTTGATGGGGAATAATTAGATATTTCTCACCTCATTTTTTTACTAGTAAGTAATCCTTGTGGGACCAACAACGGTGGCTGTTCTCATCTGTGCCTAATAAAAAATGGCGGCTCCGGTTATTCCTGTGAATGTCCTGATAACTTTATGGTAGTACATTTGGGCAGCACAGCTCACTGCTTCCCAATGTGCTCCAGCACTCAATTCCTGTGTGCTGACACTGAAAGGTAGGCATATGCAGTGACATATTTGTTTGTTGTATTTTATGTCCTTATACTTCAAGGGTACTTTCACTTAGGATGCTGTATGTTACCTCATGACTCTCATTTAATCAGTAAGAAAAAAAAGTTGTCCACACTCAATGAGCTTTATGTAGAATAAGGATCTGAATCTGAAATCCTCCGTTTTAGTCTGACCTTCTACTCACTATCCCAGCCTTCCCTCACTGGTGCTTCTAGAACATGGGTGTCAAACTCACCACGTCACGTGACATGTCGTGACGTATCGCGACTCTTTTTGCATTGCCGGCAACCGGGAGGGCGCGGCTTCGGTATGATGAAACCGGCCTGTGGGCCAGCAGTTTGACACCCCTGTTCTAGAAGTTTGGACTACAATTCCCAGGGTTTCCAGCCAGCAACTTCAAGAGTTGCTGGCCTTTGGAGGGCCCAGTAGCATAGGATTCTTCATTTCCACTTTTTCTGTAGCATTGCCTCTGGTCACTTTGCTACCAGGGAGACCGCGGTGCTATTAAAATGAGCAGATTGGACTAAAGTTATACGTCTGTGCCATGCTTTGGGTTGAAAAGGGGGAAAGACTCTTTTTCATTTGCAGTATCTGCTACAAGCTATATGCACTTGTACTTCGTATTTGCGAACTCCTACAAAGAAACCCATTTTCTGTTTCCTGTAGATGCATTCCTATCTGGTGGAAATGCGATGGCCAAAGAGATTGTCGGGATGGGTCCGATGAGCCTCCCACATGTCCGGTTAGGTACTGCCGCGTCGGGCAATTCCAGTGCAATGATGGCAACTGTACTGGTTCCCACTACTTGTGCAATTCTGTCCCAGAGTGTCCTGATGGATCCGATGAAGATCATGTGCTTTGTGGTATGTGGTCTCAAGATCTCCAATCTATTCATAAATACCACTCAGGCGTTTATCATGAGCATAAACAGGTCTAGACTGTTCTGTTTCTAGGAGTAGGAAATAGACAAATCTCAACAAAATAGCCATGAAGACCTTCCCGAGACCAGAGCTGCTTTGAGTTTTTAGTACAGGTAGGCTTACAACCACAATTGAGCCCCAAATTTATGTTGCTAAGTGAGAAATTTGTTAAGTGAGTTTTGCTCCATTTTACGACTTTTCTTGCCACGTTTGTTGAGGGAATTGCTGCAGTTGTTAAATTAGTAACAACGGTTGTTAAGTGAATCTGGCTTCCCCCTTGACTTTGCTTGCCAGAAGATCACAACAGCTGATCATATGACCCTGGGACACTGCAACTGTCATAAATATGAACCAGTTGTCAAGCATCCGAATGTAAATCACATGACTATGGGGATGCCGCAACAGTCATAAATGGGAACAATTGTCATAAGTCACTTTTTTCAGTGCTGTTGTTGGAATGGAATGGAATGGAGTGGAGAGTGGAGTGGAGTGGAGTGGAGTAGAGTAGAGTAGAGTAGAGTAGAATAGGAATAGAATAGAATAGAATAGAATAGAATAGAAGGGACCTTGGAGGTCTTCTAGTCCAGTCCAGCCCTCCAAAGTTGTAACTTTGAATGGTCACTAAACGAACTGTTGTAAGTTGGGGACTGTCTGTATAACCGTCAGATTCACTACATGGGGACTCTCTAGATTTCAATGCTGTCAGGATTTTCTGAGAGTTGAAATTCCATTGCATCTGGAAGGCACCTGGGCTGGAAAAAGCAGCTCCATATTGATTGTTCTCTGTAGAAAGTGCTTCCATCTGTCTGCATGTCAGGGTTTTCAGGTTTTCATATATATATATATATTGGCCGTCCTCCGAGTGAAATTGTATTATGATTTTTTTTTTTTAGCAATGTAAAATTCTGGTTTCTTTTAGCCAACCACCAATGTGAATCTCACCAGTGGCAATGTGCTAACAAACGGTGCATCCCGGAAACCTGGCAGTGTGATCGAGAAGATGACTGTGGTGATAATTCAGATGAGGAGAGCGCTCATTGTGCCAGCAGAACTTGTCCTCCAGGCCAGTTTAAATGTAACAATGGCCGATGCATCCCCCAGACTTGGAAATGTGATGTGGATAATGATTGCGGTGATAACTCGGATGAACCATTCCATGAATGCAGTAAGCAAAACACAACTGGAGCTACTTTATCATTGCTGTACCAGTTAAGAGGCACTGTTTGGCTTTACTCTTAGCAGTAACTGCCAAACAATGTGAAAAGCAGGAAAATGAGCGTGCAGGGGAATAACTCTCCAAGGTGCATCTTTCCTATGACACATATTGCAGCGCATGAAATAAGAACAGTCACATTGCTTCCAGTTGAAGAAACACCTGATTCTTTAGGCATGAATATTAATCTTGACTAAACTAACAGTTAGTTCCATGTTGAAAGGGATGGAAGAACATGCCTTTATTTGCCTGTAGTCACTTTAAGGAGTTCACTTTGGACTTCGGTGTGAAAGACTTCAAGGAAAAACCTACTAACAGTTTGGAACTGTTCCACTGCTTTTCCTGCCCCATTTCCCCTAAATAAAGGACCCCTTTCTTTTGGAAACCAATTTGGGAAAGAGGCAGGTCCCTGCCTTCCTTCTTGATTTGAAATATTTAACCGTTTAGAACACCATCTGGTATCTATATACAGTACCTGGGTTAAGACCTATCAAACTCATTGAGTTTATTTCTGAACTGATGCATAGAACTTCAGACTTAAATGCCAATCTAATCACATAAAATATGCCATCTGTAAGGGATGTGGAAATGTAATGTAACATCCATCCAAGCAATTTTATATGAAATCAACAAAGAAGTCTATTGAATCCCTGTATCACATCAGGAAAAGATGTAGTCTGAGATTGAGGATATCTGTGAACCTCAAATTGTTTAAAGAATTGAGTACAGTACAAATAATAATAATAATAATAATAATAATAATAATAATAATAATAATAATAATAATAATAA
>NW_015388673.1:0-16188 GCF_001527695.2 Protobothrops mucrosquamatus | reverse complement strand
TGGTTGTTCCAGCTTGCGGGACTGGCCTAAGGGATTTTAAAGGGGTTTTAATTACTTTTAATCTGATGAGTTTAAATATTTCTTTTTAATCAATTTTAATAGGTGTATTATATGTCTGTATTTTATCCAATTGTTAGCCGCCCTGAGTCCGCAAGGAGAAGGGCGGGATATAAATGTAATTAATAAATAAATAAATAAATAAAATAATAATAATAATAATAAAAAAAAAAAGTTGGAAGGGACCTTGGAGGTCATGCAGGAACCCTGTACCATTTCAGACAAATGGCTGTCCAGTCTCTTCTTAAAAACTTCCAGTGTTGGCTCATTCACCGCTTCTGGAGGCAGGTTGTTTCATTGGTTAATTGTTCTAACTGTCAGGAAGTTTCTCCTTAGTTCTAAGTTGCTTGTCTCCTTGATCAGTTTCCACCCGGTACAAAATTTTATACTAATGGGAGAGAATTAGGCCAGTACAATTATAAGGTTATAAAACAGTTAGGAAGAACTGGAGTTAGCTATTATCTAATTCCATCATAATTAAAGGGCTCACTTCTGATAAGGGACTTATCAAGGAAGAATAGAATATTTAAAATTAATTTTCCCCTACTGGTACAATCCAAATATGTTGGGCCTCAATTCCCAATTACTGGGTTTAGGAAGCTGCTATTTAAGGAAGCCTATTTTATTTATTTATCTACATCTACATAGTACACATTTTTTAAAAAAAACAAAAATACAGTCACTGCATCACTTGTTGAGCACCTTTATGTGGAAAACACTTAACTGAATTGAAAAATGAATATATATTAGTGATTATGGTTTATTCACTATTGCATTTTTGAAAATCACCTTGGAGTGATGCTTATTATCTTCTCTAATAAAGAATTTGATCAAAAAGTCATGTCATTTTTTTTCTTTTTTCTTTTAGTGGGACCTGCCTATCGATGCGATAATCATACAGAATTCAGCTGTAGGACCAATTATCGCTGTGTCCCTCTCTGGTCTGTCTGCAATGGTTACGATGACTGCAGAGACAACAGTGATGAACAAGGCTGCGGTAGGTTTAGGAGCTGCAAAATTGATGCCTTGTAAAAAAAAGTGAAAGCCCCATATTTGCTCTCATTGCTACTTGCAAGTAACGCCTCTAGGAGAATGTTGGTAGCAGAATGTCACAGTAATGGTTGCTTTTCATTTGCTAAGACCTGGGAGGTTATTAACAACACTGGAAATTAAAGACCGCGGAGGTAATTTATTTACTGCAATTGAAATTCTGATTTCTCTTGATACTTGCTCTTGTGAAGGTCCAAATTATCTGAAACGATCACCTAGTTATTACTGTCTACATTCAATTGCTGCTGTCTCCGCTCAAGGTGCAGCATAATTTGTCCTTATTTGCTGTGAATTAGAACATAGATTTATGGGTATCTTTTCCTCTGGGCATATTTTTGTAATTGGGAAGAATAACCAGTAGTGGTTAAGGCAGCAGAGTAGAAACCAGGACGCTGTGAGTTCTAGTCTCACGTGAGAGCTGTCCGGGTGACTTTCAGCTACTCATGTTCTCTCAGCCCAACTCACCTCACAAGGTTGTTGTTGTCAGGAAAATAAGAGGAGGAAGGAGTATTAGTATGTTTGCCACCTTGAGTTTATTTATAAACAACAATAAAGGCAAGATATAAATAATTATATATGATTACCTTTTTTTTTTTTTTTGAATATTTGACGAATCCCCAAAGGCTGTTAAATTAAGTGTGTTTGAAACTAAAAGAAAACCAAAGTGTTCCATTGCTAGGAGAAAGCGGTAAGTTGGTAATGAGTGACAGTGAGAGGGTGGGACTTCTTAATTTATGTTTTGTGTCTGCCTTCTCTCAGAAAGTACATAGAGCCAGTGGTGGGATTCAGCCAGTTTGTACCACTTCGGCAGAACCGGTAGCTAATTTTTTGTTGCCCAGGCCCAGAATGGACTTCCGGAAGCAGCATCCACACAGAGAACCGGTTGTTCACATATTTGAATCCCACCACTGCATAGAGCCCTAGCTGGTGATCATTATGCCACTGGGGAATGAGAAATTTTCAACTTAGGACAGACAAGAAGAGGATAAGAGAGAACTAAGTTAAATGAATACGTGTATCCAAGATGACAGGGATTACATTCCAAGGTACTGAAGCAGAAATGATTCTTGGTAATCTTAGAGAAATCCTGAAAGTGAGGTTCTGAAAGATTGGAGGGAAGCAAATCTCATAATACTCCACTTAATAAAATTGCAAAATAGAGCTGTAGATGCTACTCCTGCTATAGATGGACTCATAGTTGACCAAAAGAATACTCAATATCTCCACTTCAGCTAGGAGGAACTATAAAGTGGTATTGTTCAACACTTTTATCAGTGATTTGGTTTAAGAGGTTGGGGGTGGTGTGGGGGAGGGACTTAACACGGTTTTCAGATGTACAAAGCTGAGAGAAACTGGTTAACATTTAAATGAAATAAGAATTTAAAAGATATACTGTAGACCAGAGTTCCCCAACCTTTCTGGGTTGACGGTCTGTAGGGAAAGGGAGGGGAAGGGAAATGTACGTGTGTGCATGTGCAAAACGGGCACATGCACAGTGGTGGCGCTAGTACTGTGCGCATGCACAAGCAGGCTATGCACACCCATGGCGGCGCTGGTGCTGACGCCCATGTGCATGTGCAAATGGGGCGCTAGCACCCCGCACACATGGAAACGGCTGCTAGCACCTGTGTGGTGGCACTAGCGTGAATGGGGAGGTGTGTGCACATATGCACACACTTGCCAGCCATTGCGGCAGCCCAGTGACCAAGAGGCCATGGACCAGTATCGGGCCATGGACCACAGGTTGGGGATCCCTGCTGTAGACAAGTGTGAGCACTGGGCTGAAATGAACAGGATGGGATCTAACAAATGCATTAGTCTTTTCAGGAAAAATGTAAGGCATGAGTACAAAATAGAGGCAAGCTTGCCTGCCAGGAGTTAAATTTCCTTTGCTTTATAGACCTGTGAAGGTTGTAAATGTGAGAATCGGTTGCAAAGTTACATTTTCATCACTATCATAACTGCAACTGATCATTGTACAAGGCAGTCGCTAAATGAGGACTACCTGTATTTCTTTTTCAAAGCATACCCATTGAGGAGTCACTTTACAACAAAGTCTTTTACAGTTTAATTTTCTGCTGTTGCCATCCCTGTACTAACCTTATTTGTACATCTCTTCTTTCCAAATTGTGTTGGAGAAGGGCATATTAATTGTTGCTGTCAACTGATTTCTCTCTATCTTGGGCGTGTGTGTGTGTGTGTGTGTTCTGCAGAATCCCTGACTTGTGATCCTTTGGGAGATTTCCGCTGTGATAATCACCGGTGTATTCCACTGCGATGGAAGTGTGATGGAGATGACGACTGTGGAGATGATTCCGACGAACAAAACTGCAGTACGTGCTTTCCTTTCTTACCCAAAACTGCAGTATGGGTTGCTTTGTATTAAAATATTTTTTACATTTACTTGCTAGAATTTTATCTGTAACTGGTAAGTTGATGTCTTGATCAGGAGGGTCGGGTTGCAGGGGGATCTGTCCCTTTCAAACTGCATAATTTCAAATCTTTTTAATGAAATATTTAGCAAGTAAGCAAAATTGTTATCGACAGATTTAGGTATTCTGTTTCGGAGTGAGTTTGCAAAAGTTCACACCACATTTGGATGATTCTCTCTTATTGCAAGGTCCTCGTGAATGCACAGAAAGTGAGTATCAGTGTGAAAACCTGCGCTGCATTCCTTCTCGGTGGTTGTGTGACCATGACAATGACTGTGAAGACAACTCAGATGAAGTGGACTGCGGTATGTATTGCAGTTTGAATTTGTCCTTCCCTTGATACACACATTCTCTATCTCTGTCTCTGTCTCTCTCTGTCTATCTCTCTCTCTCTCCCCTCCCTCCCCTGTCCCTCCCCTATCCCTCCCTCCCTCCCTCCCTCCCTCCCTCCACAACCAAACCATCCACCTCATGACTTTTAAAGAAAAAGATTTCATAGTTATTTACTCTTCTTTTTAGAACTAAGGACCTGCCACCCAGGTTTTTTCCAGTGCAACAGTGGCCACTGTATTGGAGAACGATTCCAGTGCGATGGCAGTGCAGATTGCCTGGATTTCTCTGACGAAGCATCTTGTCGTGAGTTCTCAGATTTGTGGCAGAAATTTGATGCCAGTTCCTTATAATATCATGTCTTTTTCTTTTGTGAGGTGGGGGAAATAAGTGACTACGTTTCTTTTCTACGAATTTCAAGAAATACTGAATGCTACCAGGATGAGCAGATATGATAATAAGAGAATTCCAGTGTCATTCTCCCCCTTGCCCCACTGCAGCCTCCTGTACAGTCTCCCAGGTCCCTCAAATCCGCTCTATATTCCTCAACTCTAAGGTTGTCGGAAACAAGAGAAATCAGATACAGGTAGTCCTCGAATCATGACCATAGTTGACACCAGAATTTCTGTTGCTAAGCAAGGCAGTTGTTAAATGAATCACACTGTCATGGTTCCGACAGATGAAACTCTTCAAAGAACTTCAAGGCATTGTTTTCCTTAAAGAATCTTTATTGGAGTAGCATAGCTTCGGCACTAACATAGTTGAAGCCAAAATCTGGATTCCCCTCCCCTTAGCACACAGTATCAAACACAATTCCCTCCTCTAATTAACAGTCATAAATCACATTCTCCAATTAGTTTGAAATGCAGGCTTTCCCTCCTGTTCTTCAACGTGGCATTCCTTATCATCTCTTATTTCAAAAAGCCCTGAATTCACACACTATTACAATATTGTTATGTCTAACTAACTCCCATCACATTCCTTCTCCTCCCCCAGTATCATCTAATTCTAAGAGTAAAGCATAAGAAAGAAAAAGGTTGCATCCCCATATGTTGTCAAAGCAAGAACATCCAATGTTAGCAGCGTTGACACACACACAATTTTATGACCTTTTGTAACATGGTTGTTAAGCAAATTACTTGCAGTTGCTAAGTTAATAACACGGTTGTTAAGTGAATCTGGTTTTCCCCCACTGACTTTGTTGGAAGCCAGCTGGGAAAGTCACAAATAGCAATCACGTGACCCTGGGACACTGCAGAGGTCATAAGTACATGCTAATTGCCAACTGCCCAAAGCTTGATCACATGACCAGGCCGATGCTACGACGGTTGTAAACACATGTACCAGTTTTAAGTCAGTTTTTCCAGTGCTGTTGTAACTTTGAACAGTCACTAAATGACTGGCTGTGGGTCAAGGACTGCCTGTACACACTTTATTCTGCCTGATTACTTTTTTTTAAAAACAAAATTCTTCACTGTTTTGACTCCATATTATATGTTCTGCACAATCTCAGTCCAGCAGTGGAAGTCAATCTTACCGGCTCCACAGACCGGCATTAGCGGCATTGGCGGGCGGGGAAGAGATGGTTTTGTCTGTGCACGTTGTTTGTGCAAATGGAGCTTTGCGTGCCTGCCCACCACTTCCCAACAACTGTGGTTCCCAACAGGCTGTGGATCGGGACCGGTCCACAGACCGGGGGTTGGGGACTCCTGCAGTACAGGATAAAGCAATGGTGTTTTTTTTAAAAAACCAAAAAAATACCCCTTATTAAAGTTGTACTGTGTTGCTATTACTAAACCCTTGTAAAAGTCAGGACCCCATGAATCAGTAATTAGGAATACCTTAGTAAGGGGGAAAACATCAATTTACTAAAACATATAAAATGAGATTATGTGTGAAAAAAAAGATTAACAAAATGCTTGCATGGTATTACAAGGACCATGGTATTAAATCTGAATGTCTTTTTATCAGCCACTCGTTATCCAAATGGTTCTTACTGTCCCCGTTCAATGTTTGAGTGCAAGAACCACGTCTGTATTCAGCCCCATTGGAAATGTGATGGTGATGACGACTGTGGAGACGGGACAGATGAAGAACTTCAGTTCTGCTGTAAGCTGAAGATTTATTTATTTTTTCAAGCCCATTTTTAGGTCCATCTTTCTTTGGACCATCTGTCTTTGAAATGCCAGAAAATTGGAACTGATAAATTGATTTTATATTTGGATGATAGATTGGCAATCACATACTTAACTTCCCATATCTTAATCTTCTCTTGGGTCAAGACCAGCTTTTTCTATAACATTGAGAGGGTGCTTTTTGAAAACACACAGATGCTTAGACCTAGTTGCACAGCCTTTTTAATTTGGGCATATGCATTTTTATAGATAACGGAATTGATATAATGTATAATGCAACAAATGAAATACAGAGATTACTAAAAGCATATAGAGAAGCCTGAGGGGGAGTTAGAAAATTAATCAGGCAGTTGGATATTTTTCATGTCAACCTGAAAAGAATCTCAAAAAGCTTTCTCAGATCTATTTGTGATAAACTCAGAGATCAATATAGGAACTTTTTTTCAGATAAAATAAATTTATAAATAAATAAGGGTGCATAGAACTCTGTTTGACAACAGGTTAGCTTTCCAAAAATAGAACAGAACTAAATTTGCCATGGAGGAAAGCCAATAAAAAAAGATTGACTTCAAAGCTTCCTTCCAGGATCAGAATGGAACTGCTGCTGAGGGATTGGGAAAGAAATTCAGAAACCAGGTTCTGCCTGATATTAACTAGAATTAATATTGGCCATAAGTTAACTTCAGATAATAGGATGGAATATCTCTGATTATATAAGATTAGTGAGTCCCTGAATGTATACCTGTCCCTGATTATGATTAATTTAAGCTACATGCTTGCACTAAATATATGAGTTCTACTATTAATTTAATGCTGGGAAAGATTGAGGGCAATAGAAGAAGGGGACGACAGAGAATGAGGTGGCTGGGTGGAGTCACTGAAGCAGTAGGCGTGAGCTTAAATGGACTCCAGAAGATGGTAGAGGACAGGAAGGCCTGGAGGAACATCCAAAGGGTTGCGATGGGTCGGACACGACTTCGCAACTAACAACAACAACATTAATTTAGCATTACTGTCTAACATTCAGGAATTATTTTAATCAGTGACCCAGAAACAACATTTGAACTCTTGTGATCTCTCTGATTTCAGTGGACATTGTCTGTGAGCAGCCCTATCGCTTTCGTTGTGAGAATAATCGCTGCATCTACAGGCAGGAGTTGTGTAACCAGGAGGATGACTGTGGAGATGGAAGTGATGAGAAAGAAGAGCACTGTAGGTTTATCCACTTATCTGAACTACAGGAATTAATAGATTAATTTGCTGTTTGTTATCTTCGTTTCAGGTGTTCATACCTATGTTTACCCTCTTATATTGTCCATATAGTTTGCAGAATAATAATGTACCAGTTATTACACAGTAATGCAAAGTCCGTGTGTCCTTTTTATTCAGGCAAAGAACCTACTCCTAAACCTTGCACTCCTGAAGAATTCAAGTGTGGTAATGGAAATTGTATCCCATTGCATTATGTCTGTGATAATTATGATGACTGTGGAAACCACTTTGATGAGCTCGGCTGCAGTGAGTATTGTTGTGGTTGCATGGAAATTATGTAATTTTTGTTTTCTTGCAGGATTTCTCAGATGGGGTGAGGTGGAAACTTTATGATTCAGGGCGATTGAAAATTGTGGGGAAATCCACTAAAGTAAAACAATCCCCCAAAAAGAAAATGCCTCTCATCTGATTTGTCACACTGAATATGATGTCTCTCTTCCTTTCTTAACTGCCCCCGTTTCATTTATTTTGGTAGCACCATTGAAACTTGAATGCAGATTTTTATCTTTGTGACACAATTTAAAGCAGCATTAAGTAACCTGGTGCTCCCCAAATATCTTAGGTTACATATCCCATAATTCTTTGGCCATGCCATTTGGGAGTCTATGGATGCTGAAAATTGGCCCATTGAGAAGGAACTGAGTTTAGAATAGAATAGAGCTGGAAGGGACCTCAAGCAGGAGAACTTATACCATCTCAGACAAGTGACTGTCCAGTTTCTTCTTAAAAACCTCCAGTGATGGAGCGCCCTCTATTTCTGAAGGCAAGCTGTTCCACTGGTTAATTTTCCTCACTGTTAGGAACTTTCTCCTTTATTCCAGGTTGCTTCTCTCTTTGATCAGTTTCCAACCATTGTTTCTTGCCCTGCCCTTGGAAAATAATTTGACCCCCTCTTCTTTGTGGCAGCCTCTCAAATATTGGAATACTGCTATCATGTCACCCCTATTTCTTCTTTTCTTTAGACTAGCCAAACCCAAGTGCTTCAGCCATTCTTCATATGTTTTAGTCTCCAGGCCTTGGATCATCTTAGTTGCTCTTCTCTGAACTTTTTCCAAGATCTCAGCATCTTTTTTGTAGTATGGTGACCAAAATTGGTTGCAGTATTCCAGGTGTGGTCTCACTAGGATTTTATAAAGCGGTACTAATACTTTGCATGATCTTGATTCTATGCCTCTGTTTATACAACCCATATATGGCTGCTTCTGCACATTGCTGGCTCATAGTCAAGTGAGTTATGAAAGACTGCCTCAAATTATAATGAACTCTGCTCCCTCCATATCAACCTATTTATCCTTTCAGCACATTTATTCAAAGCAAACTAGGAAAGAAAAGAATCTTTACTCTGCCAGTGATTTTAAATATGCTGTTTCTTTTAATCAACACTTTTGAGTGCAATTAGTAGGGATTAGCAAAATATATAGTCAGGGTTGTGTGTGTATAAATTAAGAAAAAAGATATCTCTCCAACAGAAACAGTAAAAGAGTGTGCTGTATAACAAAGATTTCAAAGATTTTTCTCCCATTGACATTAATAGAGTGAACACAACCTTTTTTTTTTTAGAGCCTTAGATGTTTGAGGCATAATAGTAAAGCCCAGCTACCAGGAGTGGCCTTATAATAATGGGATATTTTATGGTGGTTTTATGGATTTGATATTTTTGCAAACTGCTGTGAGTGTTGGTGTTGTTGGTCTATAACAGTGATGGCGAACCTTTTAGAGACCGAGTGCCCAAAAACTGGCCTCACCCCCGCTCCACCCCCTGCCCCACCCCACCCCATCCCCCACCCCACCTGCCTGCAGGGCCACTCACCACCTCCAGGGCCCATCGCAGATCACCCAGGCTGCCCACCAGCACCATGGCAGCCATGCCCTCTGCCCGCACCCCGCAGTATCAACTTTGCGGGATGGGGCATGAGGGCAGAGTCTTGTCTACGCTGCCTGGCTGCCATGTCCTTGGCTGCACTGTTCCATGTGGGCCACGCTCGGGGGCGACTCTCTTCCAGGGAGGCTGCTGGTGAGGAGGGGGTCGTGGGGGGAGGCGAGGCTGGGGCAACAGCACATGTGCCCACAGAGAGGGCTCTGAGGCCGTCTCTGGCACGCCACCACTGGTCTATAAACATGATAAATAAAAATGGAAGAAAGGTGAAGAGAAAAATATATTGCTGGCAAAAAGAGAAGCCATAGTGGTAGGACTTTACAGTCTGCCCCTCATCAACACATGTTTTTGGTGTGCTGTTTTGGTGATGACAATTTAACCAAAGTTCATTAAAATGCAGTTTGAATCTCCCTCTTCCTTTCAGCACCATCGGTATGAAGCAGCTTGGTACCATATATGAGTTAACTCTAAAATGGATCAGATCATAGCTGTTTTGAAAAGGATTCGCTGTTAATTAATGGATGACTTCTTTGTAAAGCATAATTATGACTGGTTCTTAAAATAGCCATAATTGTTTTCTGCCCCCCTCCCCAAGTGTAACAATCACCCACAAAACTATTACCTTAGTAATAATGGTATTTTCAGTCAAACTTGCTTTGTGATTTTGATTATTTTCTTTAACAATAGAAGAGGGTAAAGACAAAGGGAAATTGAGGGAAAACGCTATGAATTGTAATTCTTTGATCCTTTCTGATCAAAACTATGCCTTTTTCTTTAAGATGCTGGAACAGGCAGAACATGTGCTGAAAATATATGTGAACACAATTGCACCAACCTAAACGAAGGAGGCTTTATATGTACCTGCAGGCCTGGATACCACCCCAGTGACCTGGACAGGAATACCTGTGATGGTAAAATTTTCATCTATACTTCATTTTCCACCTTGGAAATGCTCAGCAACCAGTTACCTTGAGTCCTCAAAATAACAATATATTGTGCTTTTCCTCCAAACTTATTTTATTCGCTTCTGTTTTTCTTTTTGTAGTGTCAAATCCTATGTCATAGAATGTTTTAGATCACTGTTGGAAATTGTTGCTGTCTTGTTGTTGTTATTCTTAAAAAAAACACACACAAATTGATATGATTATTGAAGGGCAGATGGGGGAGAGATTCTGCTGTCAATGCAAACTTAATATCATTTGTCTGGCTTAGAGTTAAAATGAAATCAAAGTGAGCAAAACATTGCAACCGTCAGAGTAGAAAATAGCATCTCAACAAAGGCATTATTTTCTATTCTAAACAAAAAAAAAATGAAAACTCTATTTATCATTGATTTCAGATGTCAACGAATGTGAATTCTTCGGTACTTGTCCACAGCTTTGTAAGAATTCTAAAGGAAGTTATGAATGCTTTTGTGCTGAGGGATTTCGATCTGTTGGGGATCAGCTGGGAACACAATGTGCAGCCAATGGTAAAAGCAGCCAGAATTTCCCTGGAAATTATTTATTTTGTAGGTGGGGCTACAGCCAGCATATCTTACAGGAGGGATACAGATCACAGAGCTGACCAGAGAGAGGATAACCACAGGTCTAACCTAATTGGCTGGAGAGATCTTCTCCAGTCCTACTCAACCCAAGGGTAGTGGTCTCCATCCAAAGTGTTATTTCCATTGAGGTGCTAAAGCTGAGGGTAGTACATTGGGCATTGATATATCCCTTCATTGAAAGGGAGAGATGTTCTGGTGAGAACATACAGTATTACAACAAAGGTCTTCATCAACAATCAGGATGGGACAATATCAAAGAACTTCTAACAGGACTTTAACTACAGAGAGAGGAAGAGGGATGTTTCTCTCTGTAGACCAGCGGTTCTCAACCTATGGGTCGCGACCCCATTTGGGGTCGATCGACCATTTCACGGGGGTCGCCAAGCAAGGCTGTCCGCCATTTTTTCCCCCTTTTCCGGCGGGTGCCTTACCTCCCTTGAGCTGGGCCAGCTGGTGGTCAGCCTGCTCCGTCTCTGCCGCTTGCCAGCTACGCCTCGGCCGGCGCAGGGGGCAGAACCACGCATGCGCGACGCTCCCGGGCAGGGAAAGTCCTCGACTTACGACCGGTTGGGTAGTCCTCGACTTACGACCGGTTTAGTCCTCGACCTACGACCGGTTTAGTCCTCGACTTACGACCGGTTTAGTCCTCGACTTACGACCGGTTGGGGGTCGTGGCATTAAAAAGGTTGAGAACCACTGCTGTAGACAAAGCTCGGTAATAGGAAACCAGATTACTGCTTCTTGTGAAAGTTGATGCCCTAATAAATTATATTGTCTTGCAAGTACTACAAGTCTCTGTGTTTAGTTTATTATACAGTATAAATTAACACAATTCTTTTCCCAGCCATCTCTATTTAAAATAGGAATTGCTGAGATTGAAATTATTTTAGTCCAGAGCCAGGCTTCAAATCTCCATTATTAATACTGATGCATGTTATATCCCTGTTTCTCAAGCACTTATTCTCCTGACTAAGTGATAACGGGACATTGAAATGGAGGCCAATTTTAAAGTTGTTTATTAGGTGGCATAGGAATGTCCTGTTCAAAGAGACAACGTAAAACACTTCACTGCATTTCAATTAAAACTTTCCAGAGGTTGTTAAATTACAACTTTCAACATCCTTCCCTATCAGTCCGGCTAGCTGAGACACATTCAAGGTGTCAGTCAACATCTGATATGCCATTGATTCCGACAGCTCTAATTATAAAAATGTTCCAACAAGCTTATCTACGGATAACAAGAAGGCTACAATGTGGAAAACATTTTAACAGAATAAGTGTTATCAAAAACAGCCTCTGAATTTTATAGCTAATGTGCTACATTTTATAAACCAAACTACGTTATAGAAAGTAAATTACAGGCAGATGCTTTAAAAAATCCCTTTTGTGTTTGAATTGCTGAGTTCCAACAATAAAATGTTTTTTTTAGGTAACCCACCAATCTTACTTCTGCCTGATAATGTCCGTATTCGGAGATACAACATGTCATCTGAGCAATATTCAGACTATATTGAAAATGAGGAACACATTCAAGCAGTAGACTATCATTGGGATCCTGAAGGAATTGACCTAAGTATGTTTTCGTTTTTGACTATTAGAACAGAAGTTTCTTTTCAAGGGTGTAGCCATGGGGGAGGGAGGATCTTACTAGCAGAGAAGTAACTTCTTCAGAATTTGTTTTCCATGGACTCATTTGATAAGTTATGGGCATGTAATGATATAAGTTCCTTATCTATAAAGTAGACAGGATTGTAGCTTGTAAGAACTTTGTGAAATGTAGGGTTATGAATCACTTTGCAAATTAGATTTAAATATTTGTTAAACATTTTTTGCCACCCATCTCTCTATAAGGACTCCCTCTCCCCCCCCATCATAAACCTGCTCTAAACCAGTGTTTCTCCACCTTTTCAGCTTGAGGTTGGGTGTACTTCAACTCCCAGAATTCCCAGCCAGCTATGTTGGCTGGGGAATTCTGGGAGTTGGAAGTCCACCCATCTTCCAGTTGCCAAGATTGAGAAACACTGCTCTAAGCTATAATCTCTATGTAGCAAACTTGCTGCAGGAAGTAGAGAAGAATCGTGTTGTCAGCTTCTACCATTTCTGGTTTACCAATATATAATACCCAAAGAAACCATTTAGTAGGGACCAAAGAGAGGTCTTCCTTTCCCTTGCAAAATGTCATTTAGGGAGCCATGATTTTAGCACCGGATGCAGCCGTGGCTATTTGGTTAAGATTTTGCTAAAGCAGCATTAGGATAAAATATCAAGAAGTGGACTTATGGTCATCTAGTAAGCTAACTTCCAGAGCACCAAATACTAATTAAGAATACTGTATTAAAAATTAGGAACCTGCCAGCCTAGTTACCCATTTATAAAGAGAAGTTTTCCAGTTTGTTAATTTTTATACGATGTCTGTTGCAATTCTTCTTGCTGTTCCAAGATAGCATACCTCTTTGAAGCAGTTCCAAGAGTTTCTGCATATGGACACTAAATTTCTCAGGTTCAGCAGTGCTGTTCTTTGGTTCATCTGGTTTTAAACCATGACCTGCCCTGCCCAGTGTTTCCTAAATACAACAAAAATGGGTGAATGATATACATATCCATTGCTACAATTTAAGTTTCAGAATATTTTGCAACTAGTCAGCAAGTTGCGAGGTTTAACAAAAGGCATTCAGTTGGGTCAATTCTGTTTAGCCTAACAAAATTTGTGATCTGATTCAAAATAATGTTAAGCCAGAATTATTAAAGTGTAACCCATTGAACAAGTCATGCTGTATCAGAGTTAAACCAATTTATGCATTTGTGCAATGTGTGAACTGAGTTACTGCATGCTTCTATCAATCCCATATTTGAAATGTTAGACACCCAGTATTGTCCTACTAAACAATGTTCTTTCGAGTGAAAATATAAAGAGAGGTCTGAACTCTTCTAGGTGTTGTATACTACAGCATTCTTGGACGTGGATCACAATTTGGTTCCATCAAACGTGCATATATCCCCACATTTGAAAGCAGTGGAAATAATCCCGTGAAAGAAGTTGACCTGAACCTTAGATACTTGGTCAGTCCTGTTGGTTTAGCGGTGGATTGGGTTGGCAAGTAAGTGCAAAAGCTAGATAAAAGTGCTTCAGAAACACACACACACACACAAAATCACTGAGTTAATTTTTTCCCTGTGCAAAATGCTTCTTGAATGCAAATTGGCATAATTTCTTGGGTCATGGATGAGGTGGGTAAACTTTTGTGGGTCTGTATTTGGCCACCTAATGAGAAGGAAGGACTCACTGGAGAAGAGCCTAATGCTGGGAAAGATTGAGGGCAAGAGAAGAAGGGGATGACAGAGAATGAGGTGGCTGGATGGAGTCACTGAAACAGTAGGCGTGAGCTTAAATGGACTCCAGTAGATGGTAGAGGACAGGAAGGCCCGGAGGAACGTTGTCCATGGGGTCGCGATGGGTCGAACACGACTTCGCAACTAACAACAACAACAATTTGTTATTTTCACTGTTAAAGTTGTTACTATTATTGCCTCTGAAGGCTGTCATGGACAAGCTACTGATGTTATGATATAACAAGATCAGAATCTTGCTCTCTGGCCATTTTTCATGCTCAGTGGACATTTGAAATGTTTGTATTAGAAGTTAAGGACACTTTTTCATTTATTTTCAAGAAATAAAATTCACAAGAAATTGTGCTGGCATAACTTCGTGAAATTTTAGCAGTGCAATTTGGGGGTTTTACAGCAGGGGAATCTTGTTGCATAGATTCTGATTTGAAAACTGCCTGGTTCAGGCCAATTGAGTTAAATATAAGGAAGATGAAACAAAGATAAATGTAAGGAAGATTAACAAACAAACATTTAGGCATCTAATGTTAAACATGACTCAAGAGTTATGCATTTTGTTTCCTAATTAGGCACCTTTATTGGACTGATTCTGGGACAAATAGAATAGAGGTGGCAAAACTTGATGGGAGGTATCGGAAATGGTTAATCTATTCTCTGCTGGATCAGCCAGCAGCCATAGTGGTCAACCCTAAGCTTGGGTGAGTATTTTCAACTCAGGAGCTTCTTGATGTTTCTGACTTGAGTGCAAAATAATAACGATAATAATTGTAACAATAAGTAATATGAAATAATGCATAACAATTCCTAACAATTTTTTGGGTCAAGATTTCTTTCTCTTTCTTCTGGTCTAGATGGCTTTGAAAATGGTGTGACAAATAATTAATAGTTGCTTGTTTGGCTTTTTCAGGTTAATGTATTGGACTGATTGGGGAAGGCAACCAAAAATCGAAAGTGCCTGGATGGATGGACAGCAGAGGAATACGCTGGTTTCTGAAAACCTTGGCTGGCCAACTGGCCTTTCTATTGATTATTTGAACAGTGACAGGATCTACTGGAGTGATGAGAAGGAAAATCTAATTGAGTCTATGAAGTTTGATGGAACAGATAGAAAGGTCATTTTACGTGGAGGTATGTAGCATCCAGCCGAATTTAACTGACTGCAGAAAAGCTGAGCAAATCAGACTTGGGTAATGTGATGGTATGTGAGAATGACCTTGAAAGAAAGGAAGAAGAGCTGCAGAGAGTAGACATTGGTTAAAAAAAAAAAGAGCAGCCTAGCAATGGGGAAATGGTGAAAATCTCAGTAGGGATCCGTCCTAGTTTCTTGGATTGTAAAGATAAGCAGGGAGAGATGTACTTTAAGATTTCCAAGATGCTGTTAAGATAACGTTAAATAAAATTAAAGCTAGTACTTCTGGGTGTGTTTCTTGTTCAGACTACCTCATAAGGTTAACAGGATTGGTTAGGAAACAACCAAGAAATCAGGATTTTAAACTATGCTGGGAAATTTTAAAAAAGAATCGACACAGACATATTTTGAAATCTACATGGACATATCCATGAAATCACCAAAAATGGAATTCAGATCCATTCTAATGTATTAAAGTTATCACAGAGTGAACTGATTTTTCAAAATATTTCCCAAGAATCTGGACCCTGTTCAAAGAAAAAATTTATGGTGACTAATGGGAGAAGTTTTGATATTGTTCTGAGGATTAATAGATTTGTTCATTCATTTCAAATAGCAAAGCCAGAATGAGTAGCATATTATCTCCTTTACCTCCATCTTAAGCAGAGATTGTTTATGAAGAAAACTCTGGCATGTATTTAAACGAGCTTTTAGTTCTTGCAAAGTTCCACAGAAGATTCAAGATATTTTAATTTCCAGAATCTGTTAATATCCACCAATGCAGATGCACAGAAAAATGCTAAGAGTATAATGCTATTGTTTCTACAATAATAATTAGAATAACAGTGTTGTTGGCCTTTGGAGGTTTTTAAGAAGAGACTGGGCAGCCATTTGTCCGAAATGGTATAGGGTTTCCTGCCTGAGCAGGGGGTTGGACTAGATGACCTCCAAGGTCCCTTCCAACTTTACTACTACTACTACTACTACTACTACTACTACTACTACTACTACTACTA
>NW_015388672.1:324100-325352 GCF_001527695.2 Protobothrops mucrosquamatus | reverse complement strand
AGGAGGAGGAGGAGGAGGAGGAGGAGGAGGAGGAGAACAATTGTGGAGTCCTTGGTGCTCTCTGAGCTTGATTGTTTTCTTGCAAACATTTCATTACCCAACTAGGTAACATCATCCGTGCTTGAAAGGAGCGGGGTTTGCTCTCCATTTATGTACAAGTGAGGTGTCTTGTTGGTGAGAGTATTCTTGGCAGTTCCTTGATTTGGCTGTGGTTTATTGTTAGCTTGTTTGGATGAATAACAGAATAACAGACTTGGAAGGGACCTTGGAGGTCTTCTAGTCCAATCCCTGTTCAAACAGGAGATCCTATACAATTTCTGACAAATGGCTGTCCACTCTATTCTTAAAAACCTCCAGTGATGCAGCACCCACAACTTCTGGAGGCAGGTTAATTGTTCTCACTGTCAGGAAGTTTCTCCTTAGTTTTAGGTTGCTTCTCTCCTTGATCGGTTTCCCTCCGTTGCTTCTTGTCCTGCCTTCAGGCGCTTTGGAGAATAGCTTGACTCCCTCTTCTTTGGGGCAGCCCCTGAGATACTGGAACGCTGCTATCATGTCCCCCCTCGTCCTTCTCTTCATTAAACTAGACATACCCAATTCCAGCAATAAGGGAGGCCAGTTTTGCTTAACAACTTCACAACTCCCTTTCCAACTGCAGTGATCCATTTAACGACCATGGCAAAATCGGTAATAAAATCAGGCAGGGCTCAATTAACAACTGCTTTGCTTAACAGTGGAAATTCTGGTTCCTAGTTCCGGTTGTAAGTGGGGGACGACCTCTATTTGTGTGACTTCATAAGCACAACATATTTGCTTGCTGATTGGATGTAGATACCTCACCTTTTTTCAGGGCAGACCTCCCCACCCCTAACTCAAATGGTGTCAGCTAATGGCCAGTCCAGTAGCCTCTACTGGAGACTACACAACCACACCCTGTCCTTAATGTTGACCCTGCTCAGCGACACAATTATTACAATCCATTTGAAGTCTAATGCAACTTTCCTTGTAAATCGCCTGGGTCATTAACCTTAACAACGTCAATGGACTGTCAGTCTCCCATTTCACCAAATTAGTGTCTCGAGTAACAGGAGATAGGATGTGTTAGAACATTATTGGGGACTAATAAAGACAGCTATTCGTTCTTCTCTAAGGCATGGGGAGAAAGAGCTGAAGCATGAGAGAGAGAGAGAGAGAGAGAGAGAGAGAGAGAGAGAGAGAGAGAGAGAGAGAGAGAGAGAGAGAGAGAGAGAGAGAG
>NW_015388672.1:318954-321872 GCF_001527695.2 Protobothrops mucrosquamatus | reverse complement strand
GATGGATGGATGGATGGACGGACGGACGGATGGACGGATAAGATAGACAGATAGACAGACAGACAGACAGAGACAGACAGACAGAGACAGACAGACAGACATAGAGAGAGAGAGACAGACAGACAGACAGACAGACAGTGGTGGGATTCAGCGTGTTTGCACCACTTTGGCAGAACCAGGTAGCTAATTTTTTCTTGCCAAGGCCCAGAACAGACTTCCAGAAGTGGCATCCATGCAGAGAACCGGTTGTTCACCTATTTGAATCCCACCACTGGCTCTATACTGTATGTGTTACTTGCCTTGAGCCTTCCATAAAGGTAATTCTATTCCCTGATAGGCTGGCCCAGGAGTCAAATCAATTCCTGTGTATCTTTAAAAGAACCGACAGTGCTAAATAAAAATGCCAATAGCGTCGATCTATTCAAAATTTACAGATGAGCCTACATTGGCTTTTCAATAATTCATAAAGCCTTGCTGTTATTAATGTCTTTACTTCGCTTTTTAAAAAGAGCCCTCGGTCCTCTTCTTTGATTTATCCGTAACGGGGAACGGGAAGGCAAAAAAAGGGATGTATCTGCGCTGGGTCGACAGAGTCTGGACAGCCGTTTGTCTGAAATGGTATAGGGTTTCCTGCCTGAGCAGGGGGTTGGACTAGATGACCTCCAGGGTCCCTTCCAACTTTTATTTTATTTATTTATTATTATTATTATTATTATTATTATTATTATTATTATTATTATTATTATTATTATTACTACTACTACTACTACTACTACTACTATTATTATTAAAATAAATAAACTAAATTAAAACAAAATTGCTATTAGAGAATCAGAGTAAGTGTGCGGTGCACAGAAGCCTCGGATGAAATCTTCTGCATTTCCCCCTTTTTCTCTTACTTTTTAAGCTGAAAAGATAATATCAAACCTCAGATCATTTCAGTCCATTGGACATCAAGCAAACAATTCAAAAAGTACATTCTTAGTCAATTTAATATATATCTTCCATTAATCGCCCATTTCTCTTATATCTCGCTCATAATCTTAGTCCTTGTCCGGCCTTCAGGCGCTTTGGAAAACAGCTTGACTCCCTCTTCTTTGGGGCAAGCCCCTGAGATACTGGAAGACTGCTATCGTGTCCCCCCTCAAGGACATACCCAATTCCAGCAACCGTTCCTTGTAAGTTTTAGCCTCCAGTCCCCTGATCATCTCAGTTGCTCTTCTCTGCACTTTTTCTGGAGTCTCAGCATCTTTTTTACATCGTGGTGACCAAAACTAGATGCAGTATTCCAAGTGTGGCCTTGCCAAGGCATTGTAAAATGGTATTAACCCTTCACATGATCTTGATTCTATCCCTCTGTTAATGCAGCCTAGAACTGTGTTGGCTTTTTTGGCTGCTGCAGCACACGGCTGGCTCCTGTTTAAATAATAATAATAATAATAATAATAATAATAATAATAATAATAATAATAATAATAATAATAATAATAATAATAATAATAATAATAATAATAATAATAAAGTTGGAAGGGACCTTGGAGGTCATCGAGTCCAACCCCCTGCCCAGGCAAGGAACCCTACACCATTTCAGACAAACGGCTGTCCAGTCTCTTCTTAAAAACTTCCAGTGTTGGAGCATTCACCACTTCTGGAGGCAGGTTGTTCCACTGGTTAATTGTTCTCACTGTCAGGAAGTTTCTCCTTAGTTCTAAGTTGCTTCTCTCCTTGATCAGTTTCCACCCGTTGCTTCTCGTCCTGCCTTCAGGCGCCTTGGAGAATAGCTTGACTCCCTCTTCTTTGTGGCAGCGACTCCGAGATTCCTTTCTCTTCAAAATGGAAGGACATTCCTTTCATCAATAGGTCCCTAATCTTTGCTCCTGTAATGGTTACACGAAGCACGGAAGGCATCTAACCCAGCGTCCTTAGAGTCATAATTAAATCTGATTTGGTTCATAAGTGGGGAAGGATTCAGGATTCAGTCCCTGTGAATATTTTTTTTTTGACACGCACTGATTTTGATTAAGTACATCAAAGCCCTCGGAATGCGAATGCCATTATAATCCCCAACGTTTCAGAATTTTGTGATGCGGCCTGCAATTAAAGGAAGGAGAAGCGGAAGAAGCTGAAACATGAGGGCAATTCACCAAAATGTCTGTATTAATTACAGGTGGGAAGGACACGCTTGACCTTCACGGGGGCTTCAGAAAAAGGCACCCCCCCCCAAAGAAAAACTGCTATAAAAATGCCAGCGTCAGGAGCAGAAACAAAAAAAAAGGCAGAGCACAGCCTTTCTGCCAAATTGCAAAATAAAACTTGCGGAAGTGGAACAAAAACATGCAGGCCGTAAGATGTTCAAGTCGTGATCGAGTTTATCGTGGTGTCAAAAGAATCGTAACCAGGGATGTTTTAGATCACACTGGAGATGGATGGAAGATACTACGGGAGGAAAACATTATAAATTATTGGTTGAGAAATGACCATAGACCGTAGAATAATACAGTTGGAAGGGACCTTGGAGAATCTTCTAATCCAACGCTCTGTTCAGGCAGGAGACCATATACCATTTCAGACAAATGATTGTCCAGTCCAGATAACAGAATAACAGAATGACAGAGTTGGAAGGGACCTTGGAGGTCTTCTAGTCCAACCCCCTGCTCAGAGCACTTCAGACAAATATAGACTAGAACGGAATGGAATGGAACAGAATGGAATAGAAAATATGGAATGGAACTGAACAGAACGGAACCGAATGGAACGGAATAGGGAATAGAATAGAATAGAATATATGGAATGGAATGGAATGGAATGGAATAGAATAGAATAGAATAGAATAGAATAGAATGGAGAATGGATGAGAATAGAATAGAATAGAATAGAATAGAATAGAATGGAATGGAATGGAATGGAATGGAATGGAA
>NW_015388672.1:315336-317538 GCF_001527695.2 Protobothrops mucrosquamatus | reverse complement strand
GGAATGGAATAGAATAGAATAGAATAGAATAGAATAGAATAGAATAGAATGGAATGGAATGGAATGGAATGGAATGGAATAGAATAGAATAGAATAGAATAGAATAGAATAGAATAGAATAGAATAGAATAGAATAGAATAGAATATATGGAATGGAATGGAATGGAATGGAATGGAATAGAATAGAATAGAATAGAATAGAATAGAATAGAATAGAATAGAATAGAGCTGGAAGGGACCTTGGAGATCTTCTAGCCCAGCCCCCTGCTCAAGCAGGAGAATCTACACCGTTTCAGACAGGTGAATGTCCAGTCTCTTCTTAAAAATCTCCAGTGATGGAGCGCCGATGATTTCTGGTGGCAAGCTGTTCCACTGGCTAATTGTCCTGTCAGGAAATTTCTCCTTAATTCCAGGTTGCTTCTCTCTTTGATCAGTTTCCAATCATTGTTTCTTGTCCTGCCTTTTGATGTTTTGGATCCCCTTGTCCAATATGGGCACACTGCTCTCATGTCTCCCCTCATCCTTCTTTTCATTAAACTAGATGAGTGATTTTAGAGCCATCTCTGCCTATAACTGGATGCAGAAATTAATCCCCAGGAAGAAGACTCTTCTAATTTCAATCGAATAGTTTGCCATTAGTAGGAACTGCCATTAATAAGGAAGTCAACCGGAAGAAATCCTTAAAGCAATCTTGCAGTATCACGACACAACCTCTGCCCTTCCCTGTGTGCATTGTGGTGTTGCAATCACATATGAAGAGCGTGAATCCTCTGTTCCAATCATCTAATTGATTATGGGTCATTCAGTGGTGTTGACTCTTAGTGACCACCTATATGGATTTTCTCCATGGTGATCTGTTTCTAACTTGGTCCTTCAGGGCTTCTAATGATGTACTCAACATCTATAACTACAGTAAATCCATCCATCTTGTTGTGGGTCCTCTTCTCTTTCCTTCCACTTTTACCAGCATTATAAACCACTCTAATTTAATCAAGAACGTAATACAACAAAGTTTGTTCAATTATCTGTACTGCATTCTATGAAAAGTTATAGCCAAATAACCAGAAAAAGGAAGCACAACTTGCTTAGGTTGATCTCAGGTAGCTTTCCTTCACCTGATTGTAGCCAATGAGCATGTGTGTTTAGAGAGCGAATGGGGTGTCATCTTGTTTTGGCTATGAGCCAATCAGATCACAGTAGGATTCAGTGATTGATGTCCTGTCTTGAAGCTGAGAGGAGGACATTTGTCAGTGTGTTATGAGATTGCTGTCAAGTTGGTTGGGTTTTTTTGTGTTCTTTCCTTTAGTGAGCTTGTAAAATGTAATAAAATTAAAGTAATGGGGCAAAGAGTTGACTGGTCACCCAGAAAGCCATGTAAAATAGTATTATTAAGTGAACAAGGCTACAGTTATGAAGAAATTAGAAGAAAAATGGGTGGAAACGTAACCAAAGGTGGCATTTCTACTGTACACTTTTCCCAAAAGGTTTCCGCAATTTTGGCCACTACTGTATGTAATCAGTCAATCAATCAATATTCCATTGATATTTTTATGATACTAATTTTATGATACTACTCCCCCAAAAAAGTGGTGTTATTAGCCATCAAACTTCAAAAATACACTTTCCCCAAAAGGTTTCCACAATTTTGGCCACTACTGTATGTGCTATAGAGTCTATAGACCACATAGATAGATTTTTTCCCCTCCATGATGATCTATCCTAACCTGGTCCTTCAGGTCTTCTGATGATCAGCATTATAACTGAGTCCATCACTTTGCTCCTGGTTGTCCTCTTCTTTTTTTTCCTCCCCTCTTTCTCAGCCTTATGGACTTCTCAGAGGGAGTTGGATTCTTGCACTGATTGACAAAATAAAGTCAGTGCCAGCTCCTATAGATCACCTAGACAGATTTTTCTCCATGATGGTGATCTGTTCTTTACCTGGTCCTTCAGGTCTTCCAATGCTGCTCCCATCACCTATAACCAAGTCCATCCATCTTGTTGCTGGTCGTCGTCGTCGTCGTCGTCTTCTTCTTCTTCTTCTTCTTCTTCTTCTTCTTCTTCTTCTTCTTCTTCTTCTTCTTCTTCTTCTTCTTCTTCTTCTTCTTCTTCTTCTTCTTCTTCTTCTTCTTCTTCTTCTTCTTCTTCTTCTTCTTCTTCTTCTTCTTCTTCTTCTTCTTCTTCTTCTTCTTCTTCTTCTTCTTC
>NW_015388672.1:272609-313104 GCF_001527695.2 Protobothrops mucrosquamatus | reverse complement strand
TGACAGCTTCCTGAAGATACCAAAATGAAACTGATACTGCGCGTGTTTTGACTCAACAAGGATGACAGAATTGACAATTATAGTGCTGTTGTTCCCTCCGTCGACAGATAAAATCACGAATTTGGCAGCCACGCATCTCTCTTTGACAACTGTGGCTCTGAACAGCCAGTGTGACACCCCAAGGGTTGATCAACGCAAGTAGAGTTTGCATCTCAAGGTCATATCTGTTAATAATACGTACAAAAATGTGACTATCATCACACTCAACAAAAAAGCACTGCCAAGGATAATGTGAGATAAACATGCAGTAAATAGAGAGGTATGCCTGCCTGTACACTCATGTCACTCCTACAATGTAAAGGACAAGGGGTGACAGGATAACAGTGTTCCAAAATTTGAGGGGCTTCTACAAAGACGAGGGGGTCAACCTATTCTCTAAACTAAAGCAGGCAGGACAAGAAGCAACGGATGGAAACTGATCAAGGAGAGAAGTAACCTAGAACTAAGGAGAAACTTTCTGACAGGGAGGACAATTAACCAGTGGAACAACTTGCTTCTGGAAGTTGTGAATGCTCCAACACTGGAAGTTTTTAAGAAGAGACTGGACAGCCATTTGTCTGAAATGGTCTGAGCAGGGGTGTTGGACTAGAGGACCTCCAAGGTCCCTTCCAACTCATTCATTCTGTTATTCTGTTATATATTGATCTCCAGGATGGCACTGCAGTTTTGAGACTAAAGGTTGTTTTCATCCATCGTGCATACCATAAGATAACCAGAGCATCAAAGGCCTTTAGGATAAAGTGGATTGTGTGGGGTCCTTGGTGCTCTCTGAACTTGTTTTCTTGTAGACATTTCTCTATCATCAGTCATCACTCATTCATTGTATATATTGATTACCAAGATGCGGCTGCAGCTCTGGGTTTGAAGCTTATCTTCATTTATCATGCATACCATAAGAGGGTCTTCAAACTTGGCCCTTTTATGACTGGTGGACTTCAACTCCCAGAATTCCTCAGCCAGCGTGCCTGACTGAGGAATTCTGGGAGTTGAAGTCCACCAGTCATGAAAGGGCCAAGTTTGAAGATCCCTGCATTATGTGATGCCACAAGGTAGAAGAGCAGGTTGGGGACAAAGCATAGCTGGCTGGGGAATTCTGGGAGTTGAAGTCCACACCTCTTAAAATGGCCGAGGTTGAGAAACACCAGTTTAGCTCTTTCTGAGTTAGCATTATTTCCCCCTCACATTATGTCAGGGGTCTTCAAACTTGGCCCTTTTATGACTGGTGGACTTCAACTCCCAGAATTCCACAAGTCATAAAAGGGCCGAGTTTGAAGACCCCTGAATTAGGATACGTTTTGGTTAGAAAAGATATTTTAAACTGATATCATTGATATTATTAGAAAACTGTAATAAATGCCGATATTCAACTGTTTATCTATTAATAACAATAAGAATTGTGTTTGCTTAATGTGGAAAAATGTTTATTACTGGAAAGAGAGAGAAGGAATTGGATGGTGCAATATTGGATTTAGTTTGAAGAAGCTTGTATGTACCGCGGAATTATTCATGGACCCAGTCAACACGTTGTCTATTAAGCACTTGTTTATAAAAATAGAAAATGAATAAAATATTTATATATATATATAAAAAAAGAAGAAATAGGGACTTCCGGTGGCTGGCGACCTCGTCGGACGCAGCTGTTTGCTGCCTCCCGCCTGTTTCAGCGTAAAAGCCGTTTTGACAGCTAGCATCTGCTGTCAAACGGCTTGATACCCTTCCCCTGGGCATAAGGGGATAGGTGAGCTGCCCGGGGTAGGAGTTGAGTTCCCGAGTCGTCCCATGTGGACGATGTAGGTGAGNCTTGTATACAGGTCCCCAATAGAAGGCAGGCTGGTTGCGACTGTTGTTGTTGTTTTTTCCTGCAGTCCTAACTATCCGTTGCAGTCTGTGCTTCTGTCCGGTTTGGCTGCTGTGCCAAACCAGCAAAATAAGTAGCAAAAAATATTTGCATGACAAAGGTTATCACTGCACCTCCGCCGTTCATTATTAGAAATTGGTTATCCTTTCGTTACGCTGTGCCACAACACACCAATTTAATCGGCTGGATTAATTGAGACCCCGTCTGAAATCAATCAGTGGCCCTTGACTCTCACTATCCATTTTTGGCTGCAGTTCAGTGGCCTGTGAAGTTCTACTCTCCCCCTTCTTCCGTGCTACGCTCTTTGGATCTAATTATATTCTAAGGATTGCTTAATACTTACAGCACCACAGCCACCTTTTGGTCCTACCTAATTAAGGATAGAAGACTCCATTTTTCTCTGGGAGCTTTATAGATAGTCCTCGAGTTACGGACCTAATTTATATGGGTGAATTTAGACCAGAATTTTCATGGCTGGGCAAGACGGTTCTTAAAGGAGTTATGCCCAATTTGTTTTGCCATGGATGTGAAGTGAATCACTGCAGATGTTAAGGGAATCATACGAGCGTTAAACAAATCGGCTTCCTACATTGATTTTGCTTCTAGCAAGCTGGACGGGAAGATTGCAAATCTTAGATCACATTATGCAGTAATTGCAAATTCGTGTCAGTCACCGAGTGCCTGAATTTGATCATATGATCATGTGGATGTTGTGAGGTTTGTAAGTGTGATGACCCAGGGCACGGCACAGAGGCAATGCAGTCAGCTGGCAATTCAAACCGCCCTTTAATTGCTCCAAATTTTCCCCAAATGCTCCCACGTTTCTGGCAAGCCTCCAAACAAAAGGAGACATACACACCTCTGGCTGCAAGTAGTTTCACACACAGTCTGATTAGGAGAGGAATTTACTCAAGGCCACGGAGATAACAAGGAATGACACATACATCATAAACCTAACGAGTCTGTGTGAATACACGCTTGCCCGAGCAGTTTCAGAAGGGAAGCCAAAATACAGTCCGAGTTTGTTAAACATCCAAGCAACGTTGTCAGACAACCCGATGGTCAGAGTTTCTGGGTTTCCAAGCAGAAATCACAACACAGAACAAGAGATCAGCAACAACACACAAAACTCCAAGGAATCAGCGTTTGTTCCCGACAAATGCCTCTCCCCACAGCGTCTCCTTATGTCTCAGTCTCCAGGTGCGCGAGTGTTGCCATGACTGTTGTGGGTATTTGCAGCCCCACTCACGCAAGCATTGCCATGACTGTTGTGGGTATTTGTGGCCCCACACGCGCGAGCGTTGCCATGACCATTGCAGGTGTTTGTGGCACCTTGACTTACAGCCATTCATTTCATGATCGTTCCAAAGTGATTTACGACTGTTTTCCACAATTATGACCAGTCACGTGATCTAGTCACGTGATCAAAATTCAGATGGCCATTGGCTCGTGATGGTTTCACCATCCGGGGGGGTCACGTGATCCCCTTTTGTGACCTTCGGACAAGCAAGGTCAATGGGGGAAGCCAGATTTGCTTGACAACCCTGTCACCAACAGTAGGAAGTTCTTCAAGTTTTGTTTTTATATTTGAGCAACATCGACACACTCCAGCTCGCCCATCATGGCCAAGAAAATCGAAAGTGGTTATGAGAAGGATTTGCTCAGAATCAAAATCCAAGCTTGTTAGAGCACAGTTAACCAGTGGAACAGCTTGCCACCAGAAATCGTAGGCACTCCAACACTGGAGGTTTTTAAGAAGAGGCTAGACGGTCACTTGTCTGAGATAGTATAGGGTCTTCTGCTTGAGCGAGGGGCTGGACTAGAAGACCTCCAAGGTCCCTTTCAGCTCTATTCTATTCTATTCTATTCTATTCTATTCTATTCTATTCTATTCTATATTCCAATTTCTATTCTATTCTATTCTATTCTATTCTATTCTATTCTATTCTATTCTATTCTGTTCTGTTCTGTTCTGTTCTGTTCTATTCTATTCTATTCTATATTCCAGTGTCTATTCTATTCTATTCTATTCTATTCTATTCTATTCTATTCTATTCTATTCTATTCTATTCTATTCTATTCTATATTCCAATTTCTATTCTATATTCCAATTTCTGTTCTCTTCTTCTCTTCTCTTCTCTTCTCTTCTCTTCTCTTCTCTTCTCTTCTCTTCTCTTCTATTCTCTTCTATTCTATTCTATATTCCAGTGTCTGGTCTAGTCTATATTCCAATGTCTATTCTATTCTATTCTATTCTATTCTATTCTATTCTATTCTATTCTATTCTATATTCCAATTTCTGTTCTCTTCTTCTCTTCTCTTCTCTTCTCTTCTCTATTCCAATTTCTATTCTATTCTATTATTATTTCACGAGAACATGAAGGAGAGCTCTTTTACAAATAACTGTTTCTCCATAAATCTATTGACCTTTCCCGGTTCCAGACAAGCGGCAGCTTTGCCCACCGGTTCCAAGGAACAGGAACTTCAAAAGAGCATTTTTAAAAGGGTACATTATGTTTCTTGGACTTTCTGTTTTTGGGGAGATTAGTTCCTTCTGACGCAAATGGCCCCATGCTGCCAACTAAGTCAAATGTATTTCATGCTTTATTTTTATTTTATTTTATTTTATTTTTTTCGCTCTTGCCTTACAGGGTTTCGTTGGCAGTAACTCTGGAGGAGGAAGGAAGTGAATAGGAACCTTCCATTTTTTTAAAAAAAAGAAAAGAAGAAAAGAAAAATAAAGTGAAAAGGAAAGCTTGCCAAGTTTTGTGAATAGGGGTAGAGTCACGGATGGAAAGATATTGCTAAACGGGTTAAAACAAAAAAGTTCTACAGCCAGGGGCAAACTTTTTAATGCCTGCTTGCTTATTACACCACCTACTAAATGGATATCGCCATTTGCAAAGTGAGCAACATAAATAAACAGAGAAGAGCAATAAGTTTAGGGGACTGGAGGCTAAAGCATATAAGGAACGGTTGCTGGAATTGGGTATGTCTAGCTTAACAAAGAGAAGGATGAGGGGGGACAGGATAGCAGTCTTCCAGTATCTCAGGGGCTGCCCCAAAGAAGAGGGAGTCAAGCTATTCTCCAAAGCCCCTGAAGAAGAGAAGCAACTTAGAACTAAGGAGAAACTTTCTGACAGTTAGAACAATTAACCAGTGGAACAACCTGCCTCCAGAAGCGGTGAATGCTCCAACACTGGAAGTTTTTAAGAAGAGAGTCCGGTCTCTTCTTTAAAAACTTCCAGTGTTGGTGCACCCACAACTTCTGGAGGCAGGTTGTTCCACTGATTAATTGTTCTCACTTTCAGGAAATTTCTCCTTAGTTCTAGGTTGCTTCTCTCCTTGATTAGTTTCCATCCGTTGCTTCTTCTCCTGCCTTCAGGGGCTTTGGAGAATAGCTTGACTCCCTCTTCTTTGGGGCAGCCCATGAGATACTGGAACACTGCTATCATGTCCCCCCTCATCCTTCTCTTTATTAAACTAGACAGACCCCAATTCCAGCAACCGTTCCTCATATATTTTAGACTCCAGTCCCTGACAATTGTTCTCACTGTCAGGAAGTTTCTCCTTAGTTCTAGGTTGCTTCTCTCCTTGATGAGTTTCCACCCGTTGCTTCTTGTCCTGCCTTCGGGCTCTTTGGAGAATAGCTTGACCCTCCCCTCTTCTTTGGGGCAACTCCTGAGATATTGGTAGACTGCTATCATGTCACCCTTAGTCATTAAACTAGAGAACACCCAATTCCTGCAATCGTTCTTAACATGTTTTAGCCTCTTGCCCCCTAATCATCTTTGTTGCTCTTCTCTGCAATCTTTCTAGCGTCTCAACTTCATTTTTTTTATATCATGGTGACCAAAACTGGATGCAGTATTCCAAGTGTGGTCTTACCAAGACATTATACTTGGTATCTGGACTGCTTATGTATGATAAGACCGTACATAAGTACTTCATAACAGTGGTGGGATTCAAATAGGTGAACAACCGGTTCTGTGTGGATGCTGCTTCCAGAAGTCTATTCTGGGCCTGGGCAACAAAAAATTAGCTACCAGTTCTGCCAAAGTGATGCAAACTGGCTGAATCCCACCACTGGAAGGAAGGAAGGAAGGAAGGAAGGAAGGAAGGAAGGAAGGAAGGAAGGAAGGAAGGAAGGAAGGAAGGAAGGAAGGAAGGAGAGCATGGATGGAAGGGAGGGGGAAAAGAAGGAAGGAAGAAAGGAAGGAAGGAAGGAAAGAAGGAAGGAAGGCAGGTGGATGGAAGGGGGGAAAAGAAGGAAGGAAGGAAGACCATGGGAGGGGAAAAGAAGGAAGGAAGGAAGGAAGGAAGGAAACAAGCAGTGGTGGGATTCAAATAGGTAAACAACCGGTTCTCTGCGTGGATGCCACTTCCAGAAGTCCATTCTGGGCCTGGGCAACAAAACATTAGCTACCGGTTCTGCCAAACTGGTGCGAACTGGCTGAATCCCACCACTGCTTCATATCCTTGGCCAGTCTGGCTGCTAAAATGAACACCCATGGCTGGAAATATACTCTGGGTAAGGAAACATTTACACACACACACACACACAAAAAAAAAAAGCCAGTTCAGAGAGCACCAAGGACCCCTCGTGTTTTTCCTCTCCTTCTGCTCTCATTCGGTTTGAAAAGGATCTTGCTTTCCAAATTCTTCCCAAGGAGAAGAGAACTGGTGTGAATTTCTCAAGAGGGGAGTGATGAGGCTTCCAAGGGACCTGCCAATATCCTGTCTTTCATTGCAACATCTTCTCTCCTGTGGTTGAACTGGTTTGCCACCCTTTCAAGAAGTGCCTAGAGACCATACTGTTGAAGGAATAGTCTTCATCATGGTTCAGTCCAAGCCGGGAATAAACCACATGGCGGCTGCTTTAGGAAGAAGGTTGCAGTTTATTGAAGAGGAGAGCCAGACAGAAAGATGGCTCTGGAAGAAAAGAGAGAGGGAGCACACGTAGGGAGTGGGTTTTTATACCCTCTGGAGCCCTTTGTTTGGAGTTGTTCCTGTGGCATGAACTTTGACCTGAGTCTGAGTGTGCCTTTCTGGTATTCTGATGGTGGTGGGTTAATCCCATTATGTCCCAAGGGTCATATCCTGCTTCCCTGGGGCTGGGGCTGATGACTCTTAGATTTTTTGGTGTGTTGATTCTAGGGATCTTTCTTCTTAATCCCAATTTCCTGATGTCTTTCTGACAAGAATAACACATCTGTAATTCTGCAGACTTGGTTTCTGTTTGGGACAGAGACACATGGGGGCAGGGTTGGTTTCTACCTTTAAAATCCTTTAAGGAAATATATTCTGTCTTTTAAATATTTCCAGAAATATTTCTTTCTCTTTGGGGGGGGCTGACTTCCCACAATACCAAGAAGGGATTCTTCCCAGGGGAGGTTTTCAATGCTGCTGGTTTAATGGCTTTAACAAGTCTGATTTTTGTTGCCATAGAAATTTCTTGTTTTTTTCTGGGTCCCATCAAAGTTGATCGTCCATCTCTAAAATAACAAAGGCGGTGGCTTGCAAAGAAAACCTCTGTGAAATGTTTTACAGATGGCACTTAGCACCGATGAGGTTAGCAAAAAATGTTTAAAAATATGTCTAGCAATTGTTGGAAATGTAAACAAAAACCAGGCACATACTACCCTCTTTGGTGGACATGCCCTAAAGCTAAAAGATTTGGGTCAAGAATACTATAGATGGTTAGAGAAAATGATTAAAAAAAACCACCTAGATTTTAAGCCAGAATTATTTTTGTTAAGTATAATTGTAGGAAACTATAAAAAAGAATGTATATGTCTAATATTACATGTATTAACTGGAGCGAGAATTGCAGAAACTGCAGGAAGAACTACCAACGGAGGAAGAGTTAATTAAGAAAATTCTATACTGTGCAGAAATGGACAGACTGACATTGAAAATGAAAGAGAAAGAAGATTCAGAATACTTTAGAACATGGGATACTTTTTATCAATGGCTAGAAAACCGAGGTAGAGAGAAAGGAATCCAAAGGGTTGGACTTGATGACCTCCAAGGTCCCTTCCAACTTTTATTATTATTATTATTATTATTATTATTATTATTATTATTATTATTATTATTATTATTATTATTATTATTATTATTATTATTATTATTATTATTATTATTACTATTAACATGTAATTAGTAAGTTAAATATTGGAACCCAGACAATAGGTTGCTGATAAAATATTAAGGATTTGTGATTATAAAAAAGTCTCTATATAACTGCAGGTGTTCAGTTAGTGACACAGTTGTTTAATGAATCCGGCTTCCCCAATTGACTTTGCTTGTCAGAAGGTCGCAAAAGCGGATCACGTGACACACACACACACACACCCGGGACGCTGCGACCATCATAAAGGTGAGTCAGTTGCCAACAGTCTAAATTGTGATCCCATGACCACAGGGATGCTGCTACGGTTGGGTGAAAAATTGTCGTAAGTGTGAAAAAATTGTCGTTAAGTTTGAAAAATTGACGTTAAGTGTGAAAAATGGTCATAAGTCGCTTATCTGAGTGCAGTTGTAACTTCGAACGGTCACTAAATGAATAGTTGGGAACTACAGGTACTGAATAGCTGAGTTGGAAGAAATCTTGTAGGTCTTCTAGTCCATTCTCCTCCTGGAGAAGGACACCCTATATAAGCTTCTCCAGGTCCTCTATTTGTATCCATCAGCAAGCAACACAATATTATCTACCCTTTTTATTCATTTGCTATCCATTGTAAAATCACTACGCCTAACTTTAAATTCCCTCTTTGAACATTTAGCATTAACTGAGCCTCCTCTTTCGTTTTTTTAAACTTTTATAAGGGGCTCTTCGAAAACTTCTTGACGTTCAGCTAACAAAGCTGTGTCATCCATCAGCCTCTCTTCATTCCTTCCAATCCTGTCATTCTTTTAATATATTCGCTGAATAAATTAAACCAACAGCCAGACACCATGCATCCTTGCTTCTCTCCCTTTCTATTCTGCACTATTACGTTTCTCCCAAACCAGTTTTTACAATGGTTTGTTCCCTGTAAGAGCTCTTCAGAATAATTCAGATTTTCTGGCACGCCCAGGAATCTTAAAGCATCCCATATTCTGGCAAAAGATGGAGAATCAAAGGCCTTGCTGTACTTAGCGAAGTAAAGGTAAACTTGATTCTTAAAACTCTTGGACTCCCTCTATTTTCTGTCTAATGTTAGTTATCTGATCGTATATCCACCTGCGTTTTTTGCTTCTTGAAATCTGCCTATACATTCAAGATGCGTTAATACCACTTTACAATGCCTTGGTGAGGCCACACTTGGAATCCTGCATCCAGTTTTGGTCGCCACAATGTGAAAAAAGATGTTGAGACTCTGGAAAGAGTGCAGAGAAGAGCAACAAAGATGGTCAGGGGACTGGAGGCTAAAACATATAAGGAACGGTTGCTGGAATTGGGTATGTCTAGTTTAATGAAGAGAAGGACGAGGGGGGACATGATAGCAGTCTTCCAGTATCTCAGGGGCTGCCACGAAGAAGAGGGAGTCAAGCTATTCTCCAAAGTGTCTGAAGGCAGGACAAGAAGCAACAGACGGAAACTCATCAAGGAGAGAAGCAACCTGGAACTAAGGAGAAACTTCCTGACAGTTAGAACAATTAACCAGTGGAACAACCTGCCTCCAGAAGTGGTGAATGCTCCAACACTGGAAGTCTTTAAGAAGAGACTGGACAGCCATTTGTCCGAAATGGTATAGGGTTTTCTGCCTGAGCAGGGGGTTGGACTAGATGACCTCCAAGGTCCCTTCCAACTTTATTATTATTATTATTATTATTATTATTATTATTATTATTATTATTATTATTATTATTATTATTATTATTATTATTATTATTATTATTATTATTATTATTATTATTATTATGCTATTCTCCAAAGCACCTGAGGGCGAAGCAATGGATGGAAACTAAACTCCATCATTGGAGGTTTTTAAGAAGAGACTAGACAGTCACTTGTCTGAAATAGTATAAGTTCTCCTTCTTGAGCAGGGGGCTGGACTAGAAGACCTCCAAGGTCCCTTCTAGCTCTATTCTATTCTACTCTACTCAAGGAGAGAAGCAGCCTAGAACTAAGGAGAAATTTCCTGAAAGTGACAACAATTAGTCAGTGGAACAACTTGCCTCCAAAAGTTGTGGATGCTCCAACACTGGAAGTTTTTAAGAAGAGGTTGGACAGCCACTTGTCTGAAATAGTATAGGGTTTTCTGCTTGAGCAGGAGGTTGGACTAGATGACCCCCCAAGGCCCCTTCCAACTCTGCTCTTCTTTACATTTGGCATTTCCCCTTCTGTGGATGGCTTCCCTCAGATTTGTAAGATCTTAAACAAACGTAGCATGTAGGACAGAATTACTGCAATGCTTTCATAATTTGCCAAGTCTTTTGTGACTCTTTCCCCTGGTATATGCAACTGTCTTCCAATTTGACATTTTCCAGCTTATTCCACATAGCTCCTAGTCTTGCAAAGCATCTGCCATTTATTTTTTTATCCAGCGTCTGATCTCTCGGACTTTAAACAGAATAAAATTTAAAAAATAAACTTAAAAATGCTTTAAAAAAACCTTAAAAATAAACGTGTCTCTTTGCAGGATCTTTGTAAAGCAGGAAAAAAACCCCTTTATTTTTTATTCTAAGGTTACGTGATGCTAGTGTTGTAAATATCTTGACTATTAAGTTGTATTAAGAAATGGCTTATTACCGAATATGATATTGATTAAATGTGGTATTCTTTTAAATTTAAGAGCAAACTATGTATGTTTTTTTACTTCCCTAAAAATACACCCTAAACAAAACTCTTTCCTTTTTTTCTTCTTCTAAGGCCATACATTCTTATTCTGTATTTGTCGACATGCTGCCGTTAGCACTTTCACTATCTCTTCGGTTTCAAATGTTTTAATTAGGATTTAATCTAGATCTTTTGTTTTCTTGCATGTCAGCTGGTTTGTTGCCTACTTTATATTTTTTTTTTACAAGAGTGGAATTATTTTTTTGAAACTCCAAACTCTGGGAGTCACATCTTCTGAAAGCAAGTTGTTTTCCTGATTAAATTTTTTTAACCGTCAAGAAATTTCTCCTTAATTCTAGGTTGCTTCACTCTTTAATGATCTTCCAGCCATTATTTCTTGTCCTGCCCTCTGGTGCTTTGGACAATAGAATAACAGAATAACAGAGTTGGAAGGGACGTCCTGACAGTGAGGACAATTAACCAGTGGAACAGCTTGCCACCAGAAAAAGTGGGTGCTCTTATCACGGGAGGTTTTGAAGAAGAGACTGGACAGTCACTTGTCTGAGATGGTATAGGTTTTCCTGCTCAAGCAGGGGGCTGGACTAGAAGACCTCCAAGGTCCCTTCCAGCTCTATTCTATTCTATTCTATTCTATTCTATTCTATTCTATTCTATTCTATATTCTATTTATTTTCTATTTTCTATTTTCTATTTTTTATTTTCTATTTTCTATTCTGTTCTATCCAAGTCTTCAAAGTGGCCACAGAATGAAAGAACTGGTAAATTCCATTGATCCATCTATTCTATTCTATTCTATTCTATTCTATTCTATTCTATTCTATTCTATTCTATTCTATTCTATTCTATTCTATTCTTCTAGACAAACCCCCTGCTTAGGCAGGAAACCCTAGGGCCTATACCATTTCAGACAAATGGCTGTCCAGTGTCTTCTTAAAAACTTCCAGTGTTGGAGCATTAACCGCATCTGGAGGCAGGTTGTTCCACTGGTGAATTGTTCTCACTGTCAGGAAGTTTCTCTTTAGTTCTAGGTTGCTTCTCTCCTTGGTTAGTTTCCATCCGTTGCTTCTTGACCTGCCTTCAGGCGCTTCGGAGAATAGCTTGACTCCTTCTTCTTTGGGGCAGCCCCTGAGATATTGGAACACTGCTATCATCTCTACACCCCTAGTGCTTCTCTTCATTAAACTGCTCATACCCAATTCCAGTTTTGAGGGAACAGGTCTGGGAAGAGGAACAAGCCGATAGCTGCCCTTTAGGTTCAGCTGGGGTTGAATAAGATGGAAGATAAGAAACCCAGAAGATCAAAAACTTGCCTGCCAAAGTACTAACAAGTCAAGTATCTATCATCTGCCTGGCATGAGAGCGGATGGCACCATGCCAGTTAATTAAATCAGCTCTTCCCTTAAATCTCGAGCAGTACATCAGCATATTTGTAGGAATTAGAGGCTGAAGGAGTTCATGTCAGTTAGGAATTCACACATGTTGGGCACCCGTTTTGTTGAAAGTTGCTTCTTGGAAATGCTTTGGACCCAAAGGGGAAAAAATTAAAAGCCACAAAAGGTGATTTTATTGAGTCTATCATATGGAATAGAATAGAATAGAATAGAATAGAATAGAATAGAATAGAATAGAATAGAATAGAATAGAAAATGTGGAATGGAATTGAATGGAATAGAATAGAATGGAATAGAATAGAATAGAATAGAATAGAATAGAATAGAATAGAATAGAATAGAAAATGTGGAATGGAATTGAATGGAATAGAATAGAATGGAATGGAATAGAATAGAATAGAATAGAATAGAATAGAATAGAACAACAGAGTTGGAAGGGACCCTGGAGGTCTTCTAGTCCAACCCCCTGCTCAGGCAGGAAACCCTATACCATTTCAGACAAATGGCTGTCCAGTCTCTTCTTAAAAACCTCCAGCGTTGGAGCATTCACAGGTTCTGGAGGCAGGCTGTTCCACTGATTAATTGTTCTAGCTGTCATAACAATGATAAACATCAGATGAGAACCACAACGACAACCGTGGATCAAAGCTGGCAGAGAGGGCGGACAGCAGATCCAAGTCATGTTTTACAAGGGAAGCTTCATCAATCAATGAAATCCTAGCAGAGAAAACAAAGCATTAATAAAATAAAACTTGGCTTCCCTCAGCAGTGTGGCCCAATTTAAGTTTTGCCAAGAAAATATGTTTTTTTCCTCTCTCCTTCTCTCTCTCTCTCTCTCTCTCACCCCAAAATACAACACTCTCCAGCAGAGTCTGAATAGAAAAGGACTTGACCTCTTCCGCGGATCTTGATAAATAGACTGGATGGCCTCAGAAGTGTTGGTCACTGTGGTAGGTTTGCCACCAACCATATTGTGAAGTTTATGGATGATACAACAGTAGTGGGCCTTATTCATGATGACAGTGAGGGTGCTTAACGCAAGGAGGTCGAGGGTTTGGTGAACTGGTGTAAGGAGAACAGCCTAATTTTAAACACTGGAAAAACCAAAAAGATCATTGTCGATTTCAGAAAAGGCAGGCCCAGCCACACTCCTCTGTGCATTAATGATTCACCTGTGGAGATGGTTACCAGCATCAAATTCCTGGATGTGCAGTTAACAAGTAGGCTGGCTTGGTCGTTCAACTGCGAGACACTGGTGAAGCGGGCACAGCAGCGCCTGCATTTTCTGCGTCGCATGAGAAAAGCGCATCTTCCTTCCCCTGTCCTGACCACTTTTCTACAGGGGATGATCGAGAGCATCCTGTCATACAGCATCATAGTCTGGATTGGAAGCATCCCTGCTTCGGATAGGAAGGCAGTGCAGAGAGTGGTGAGGACAGCAGAAAAGATCATTGGCAGCTCCCTCCCTCCCATCCAGGACATAGCACAGAAGCATTGCTTGAGCAGGATCTGCAGGATTGTCTGGGATACGACACATCCTCTTCACGACCTGTTTTCCTTTGTTACCTTCTGGGGGTGAGGAGGGGGCTTCGTGGTATCCGAAGCAGAACATCCGGATTCAGTCCCAGTTTTGTCCCATACAGTATCAACCTGGTGAACTCTCAAGCTTCCTCCTTCCGTTATGTATCCAAGATGGACAGTGAATAATATTTATATGTTACTTACATGTAAGGGTGCAGGTCTATACATATGTTGTATATAGTACGTTTAAATGTGTGATATGTATGGGTACACTTTGAGAGCAAGCAACTACATTTCATTTTTAATGTGTGCCATTGTATCCACAGTAAAAAATGACAATGAAGGTTATCTAATCTATCTTTTCTTTTAGAGGTCAGTACTTTGACTGGAGTTAGAACACAGAACATAGAATAACAGGGTTGAAAGGGACCTCAGAGATCTTCTAGTTTGTGTTCAAATTGCCAGAATCAGATGGATTACACCTAGTCCTCGACTTACTGTACAAGCACAACTGAGGCCCCAAATGTGTTGCTAAGTGAGACAGTTGTTAAGCAAGTTTGGCCCCCATTTTACGACCCGTCTTGCCAGTTGTTAAGTGAATCACTCCCACTGTTAAGTTAGTCACACGGTTTGTTAAGCGGATCTGGCTTCCCCCATGGACTTTGCTTGTCAAAAGGGGAATCACATGATCCTGGGATGCTGCAAACCGTCCAAAAAATTAGTCAGTTGGCTCATGTGACCATGGGGGACGCTGGACATATCTTACCTGTTGTGGGGTTGGAAGGAGATGGCCAGGGCCAGTCAGAATTCCCATTAGAAGCCGATAGAAGAGAATATTTGTAGCTCAGGGTTGAAATGAGGGGTCCTGGGTGCTCTCTGAGCTTGGTGGTTTTCTCGCAGACGTTTCATTACCAAACTAGGTAATATCATCAATACTGGAAATGAGTGGTATTTATGGAGAGGAGGAGGAGGAGGAGGAGGAGGAGGAGGAGGAGGAAGAGGAGGAGGAAGAGGAGGAGGATGAGATGAAGATGGAGAAGGAGAAGGAGGAGGTGGAGAAGGAGGAGGTGGAGAAGGAGGAGGAGATGGAGGAGGAGAAGGAGATGGAGGAGGACGAGATGGAGAAGGAGAAGAAGGAGGAGACGAAGAAGGAGATGGAGAAGGAGGAGGACAGGGTTCTTGGTGCTCTCTGAGCTTGGTTGTTTTCTTGCAGACATTTCATTACCAAACTACGTAACATCATCAGTAATGGAAATGAGTGGTGTTTATGGAGAGGAGGAGGAGGAGGAGGAGGAGGAGGACTGTGGGGTCATTGGTGCTCTCTGAGCTTGGTTGTTTCTTGCAGACGTTTCATTACCAAACTAGGTAATATCATCAATACTGGAAATGAGTGGTATTTATGGAGAGAAGGAGGAGGAAGAGGAGGAGGATGAGATGAAGATGGAGAAGGAGGAGGAGGAGATGGAGAAGGAAGAGGTGGAGAAGGAGGAGGAGATGGAGGAGGAGAAGGAGATGGAGGAGGAGGAGATTGAGAAGGAGATGGAGAAGGAGATGGAGAAGAAGGACAGGGTTCTTGGTGCTCTCTGAGCTTGGTTGTTTTCTTGCAGACGTTTCATTACCAAACTATGTAAAATCATCAGTACTGGAAATGAGTGGTGTTTATGGAGAGGAGGAGGAGGAGGAGGAGGAGGAGGAGGAGGAGGAGGAGGAGGAGGAGGACTGTGGGGTCGTTGGTGCTCTCTGAGCTTGGTTGTTTTCTTGCAGACGTTTCATTACCAAACTAGATAATATCATCAATACTGGAAATGAGTGGTATTTATGGAGAGGAGGAGGAGGAGGAGGAAGAGGATGAGATGAAGATGGAAAATGAGGAGGAGGAGATGGAGGAGGAGGTGGAGATGGAGGAGGAGGAGGAGGTGGAGAAGGAGGAGATGGAGATGGAGGAGGAGATGGAGATGGAGGAGGAGATGGAGAAGGAGGAGGACAGGGTTCTTGGTGCTCTCTGAGCTTGGTTGTTTTCTTGCAGACGTTTCATTACCAAACTACATAACATCATCAGTACTGGAAATGAGTGGTGTTTATGGAGAGGAGGAGGAGATGGAGAGGAGAAGGAGGAGATGGAGGAGGAGAAGGAGGAGGAGATGGAGGAGGACGAGAAGGAGGAGAAGGAGGGCAATGACATGTTTTGGGATCTTTGGTGCTCTCTGAGCTTGGTTGTTTTGTTGCAGAGATTTCATTACCCAACTAGGTAACATCATCAGTACTAGAAGGGAATGGGGTATGTGGGGAGGAGGAGGAGGAGGAGGAGGACTGTGGAGTCTTTGGTGCTCTTTGAGCTTGGTTGTTTTCTTGCAGACATTTCATTACCCGACTAGATTTGGTAATCATATGTTGCGAGAAGTTGATGCTGTGGTGGATGGAGGAGGGGTATGACGTCCTGTAGTCCTTGGGGTCATGGAGTGTCAGACACGACTTAGCGACTGAAGAACAAAAAAGCATCTCACGAACCTTTTGGAGCAACCTTGGCATCGAACATTTGCTGGATCTTCACCATGACCCCTCCTAGTTTGAGTTCCCTTCTGGTCTCCCTCTGCTCGCAAGGCGAAATGTTGTTCTTCGTCCCCAGAGGCCTAGAACAATGGCGATTAACTCCTCCATATTATGGCTATGTCGGCTTAACGAGCCTAAATAAAGGGCAGTGCATTCGTGTGGAAAACAAAGTGATAAAAATCACAACAGACTTATTCACTGCCTGACTTCTTCTTCTTCTTCTTCTTTTAAAAAAATTAATCATCCGGCTGTTGTCATCGATGCTTCCGTACTAGGCAAGGACGGCCGAATTTGTGGCCGTAAGGCACATAGTGACTGGTGGCTGCAGAGTGGAAAAAACCTGGGTAAATTAAACACCAATGTTGGGTTTGTTTTCTTCAGAAAAAAAGAGCTGCTGCCGGCCTTTAACAACGATGGAAATTTTACTCTGCAGGGTTGCGTTAGCGGTGAGGGGCAAGCAAATTTGTTGATCAGTCGTCCCAAAGGTGCTTTTTCCAAAAGTCAAGTGGACCTCCTTTGTTTTTTCTTGAAGGCGTTTGGCTTCTCCTCCAAGAAGCTTCTTCAGTTGGGACTGACTGGTGGAGAATGGAAGGATTTATATTTATATTCCTTGCGGTCGTCTGATCGTTAGTACTCCCTCTGAGAATCATCGAGGCCACTTGGAGGTTTATCTGCGCCCTCGGGATCACCCAATTAGCACAAATGAGTGTGGAATCTTATTGGAACTGTGTTGTAAACACAAGATAGGTGGTGTCGTATCCCACCTACTCTGTTGAGAGAGGGCTGTTCAATTTTGACCTAGATGGCCTCTTGGACCCCTTTCAAACCAGCGGTCCTCTCTGTCCACAATGTGGATTTTGCTGTCTTCAGAAGAATTCACTTTTGTTTTTCAAATGCAGATGGACGGCTGATTCTTGCCCTGATGGGTTTGTTCTCCTATGTCAGGGGTAGGCAACCTTGGCTCTTTTATGACTGGTGGACTTCAACTCCCAGAATTCCTGAGCCAGCATGGGGGAAACTTTGGCCCCTTCATGACTGGTAGACTTCAACTCCCAGAATTCCTGAGCCAGCCATGCTGGTTCAGGAATTCTCGGAGTTGAAGTCCACCAGTCATAAAAGAGCCAAGGTTGCCTACCCCTGTCCTATGTTGTGCCAGGCGTTTGTGAAGTGGTTGTTTTGCTTCTCCAATGGACAGATCTGCGTGTCTCACTGCATTGTACCGCATTTGTCACACTGCTGAGTTTGTGGTAGTTTTATGTTGATTGTAGAGGTAGTCCATGACTTATGATCACAGATGGGGTCGGAACATCCATTGCTACAGAATGTGAAGGAGTTGTTATGATCACATCTGATTTTATGACCTTTTTGCCAGGGTGGTGAATTGAATCACCACGGTTATGAAATGAATCCAGCTACTCTCGTAGACTTTGTGTCGGAACCAAGAAGAAAATGGATGCATCTCCATCTGTTGTCAAAGCAAACAGCCAATGGGAAAGCCAGATTCTCTTTACAACCGTGTTACTCACTACTCACTTGGCAGCAGTAGGTTTCACTTTGCAACCGTGACAAGGAACATCATAAAATGGGGCAAAACTCACTTAACAACTCTCCCGCGTAGCAAGGGAAATGTGACCCTCGATTATGGCCATAAAGCCAAAACAAGTGATTTTCTTAGTGACTCTGGGGTTGTCAGTCTGTTGCTGTCATGTGATTCGTTTAATGACCTTATCGTTTAGTCCCAAATGCGGTTGTTAAATGAGAACTACCTCTAGGAATAAGAGGACTTTGCCTGTGATGGTGCAGGGAGAAATATTTGCAAATATGAAGGGATATCATTGTCCGCCTCATGTCCGGTTGCTGAATAAGACTAGGATTCCTCTCTTTATGACACTCATTTAGTAACAAAACCTGTCTTCAAATAATCCTGTCTATCGATCCCCTTTTAAACTATCCAGGTTAGCAACATGACATTGCAGATAAGTGGCCAATAAAAATGGGCTCCCTGTGAATTAAACTTCCATCTGATTTCAACCAGAATTACCTCACGACTGCTCACGTTTTTTTCTTCCCTCCTCATCCTACTTTCTCTTTGTGCTGTGCCTCTGAAATTACAAATCTGTGTGTGTAACAATTGCTTTGTGACGGGCTTCGTAGAAGCTGCTCTAGGGAAGAACGAGAATGCTGTAAAGTAGGGGGGAAAAAAAGCCATTTCTGCTTTATTGAGTAGAAAGAAGCATAAAGTATTGGGGAACAGCAGCAAGGAGATCCGTGTTTTTTGTGCCTCCTTTTCCAAGTCTAAATTTTACCACACTTTCGGAAAAAGAGGCTCACGCTACCATTTTTTTTTCCTTCCAAAGAAACATTTTTTTTTTAAGGGCCTAAAAGGAAAAGCAAAGGAAAAGAACCGAAAACCAGATTTATCCACGACCACAAAAAAAAATAAAAATAAAAAAGACGTGGTGCGCATATGCGTTTTTACTGTTGGAGCTATTAAACTGATGCGAACCAGATGGAAAAATAAGACAAAAGAATTCACAACTTACAGACTGATTTGAATTCCTTTAATTTCACACAATGAATAACATATGAATAGGATTAACTTTTTTTCTCTTTTTTTTTCCTTTTAATAGTTAAGTGCTCTATACTGGGCTAACCTGATTTGGTAGCAAAGACTGGAGCTCCCTTTTAGAAAAAAATGTTTAAAAACCAACATCTACAATTATGAAAAAAGCATGACATTTTAGCATGCCAGATATAACTAACTTTCAAATAACAACAAGTCCGTTTTTTTTTAAATGTACAAAAATGCTTCATGAATAAAAACCGTTACAAAAAGAACATTTCAAACAAATGTACAAGTTTTTTTTCCGTCTCGCCTCTATATTCAATAAAATACAAATACATTTTTGCTCTAAAATATGTTTACATACAATCAAAGTAGAACATGCAAATTACACGTTAAAAAAGGCTTTTAAAAACCACTTACAAACTAAAAAGTAGCCAGCACGACTTGTAAAACAATCTTGTGCCCCGTTCATTTTGTAGGATTTTTTTTTTTAGTTTTTGAAATACAGTATATACATATTTAACACTTCGTGTGCATTTAGTATTATTATTTAAGAAACAGCACTTAAAAAAAATAACCGATCCACATGATTTTATATTTCGTTTTTCTTCCCCACGTTAACCAATCTCCTTCGCTTAATTGTATATGTATATATATATTTCCTATTTGAAAATCAGGGCGGTGGGAATGGTTTTCGGAGTTTCTGGAGATTTTTCTTGCTTTAGTAATAAATTGGCAGAGTTTTTATGAATATTTCCAATAGGTTTTCTTGGCTGGCTAACAACATGATCCCAAAATTTGCTGTGCTTGCGATTAACCCATCTGAACGGAGAAAAGTCAATATAAATAGACACCAACTTTTCAAATATGATTACTCTAACCCAGGGATTGTCCAACGTTGGCAACTTTTAAGACTGGTGGCTTCAATTCCCAGAATTCCTCAGCCAGCCTGGCTGGCTAGGGAACTCTGGGAATTGAAGTCCATAAGTCTTAAAAATTGCCATGTTTGGACTCTCCTACTCTAATATAACAAGCAGGCAGGTCAGTTAAATCCTCTGGCATTTTGTGTGTGTGTGCGTGTGTGTGTGTGCGCGCGCAACTCAGTTAAGTTTGCATTTACATTTTTGAATGCGGTCGGGATACCCCTGAACAGAAAACATACTGCAATTCACGTATTGGCAAAAAAAAATTGCATTTATTTTTGAGTAGAGAAGCTTAAACTGGAAGATGTGCTTATTCTAGTCACATGTATATTTCTAACAACTGGCAATTGAGCATCACTCCGACAACAACTTTAAAAGAAAATGTCATATCCTCAAGACATTTATCCAAAGGGCCCAAAAGATGAAAACAGGTGCAAACTGTATATATAGTCAAGCAATTTATGCATATCGAGGTTTTATTCTGCTGGGGTTTCAAGTCCTTTGTTCCTTCTTCGGAAGGATGTTGATAAGGGGCTTGAGACTGTAATCCTAAAGGACTATTTTATGGATTAATTACCTACTTCCTACAAAAAAAAAAAAAACATCAGTGTCCTCAACTCAAGAGGGAAGGAAATATATACCCTAATCTCTTTAATTGTGTCCCTGCGAGAAATACCTTTGTGTTCGGTGAATTTAACTTCAGCTAAATTGTCTAGGCGCTCAATCTTCATAATAAATGATTTTTTTTTTCCTGGTCTCTGTATCTGCATTTTAAAAAGCTTATTTATTGACTCAATACGCTCAGCCCTAAACGTCAAGATTACAAAACACAGTTGCTGCATTCTCGTGCCAAAATAGGTAACCCATACTATGGCTTAGTGGGGTGGTTTGATACATGCTGAATGATGGTTTGGCTGGCTTTCTAAAGCTCACTCTTAATTAGACCAACATGTTTGGTCAAAATATTGGTAAGCTCCTACTCCCGAATCAACTCTGTAGCAATCTATATTCAGTGTCTGATTTTATTGCGATTCTGTCTTATGGCTTTGTATAAATCCTGGACAGGACATGGGAACTACTTCACAACTCTTCACAACATTGGAAACTGAAGGGAATAGGCTAATGTTAGAATGTCCCGGAAGGGTTTAAAGCAGGAGTCTCCAAACATGGCAACTTTTAAGACTTGGGGACTTCAACTCCCAGAATTCCACAGCCAGCCATGCTGGCTGGGGAATTCTGGGAGTTGGAAGTCCACGAGTCGCCATGATTGAACTATCCTGTCTTAGACAACACCCATCTCCTGATTCTGATCTCCTCAAGGATGATCAACGACCATCTTCAGTCAAAAAGCCAAATATGACCCACAGCATCGTCCCATTTTATGATATAGATTATTTGGAGATTGTTTTTTTAGAAGACAAAAACTTAGGGAATTAAATTCTGGCATCTCTTCCCGGTGACCAAATAAAAACCATTGGCTTCAAAATGGCTCCACGATTCCCTCAGGATATCTCTGTGATTCACTCTCTCCTTTTGTTTTTGTGGAAACCGAACGGGGCATTAAACCTATTAAATAGAGGATTTTAGACTAGACTAGAATAAAAGTTGGAAAGGATCTTGGAGGTCATCTAGTCCAGCCCCCCGCTTAGGCAGGAAACCCTATACAATTTCAGACAAATGGCTGTCCAGTCTCTTCTTAAAAATCTCCAGGGATACCCACAACTTCTGGAGGCAGGTAGTTCCACTGATTAATTGTTCTGACTGTCAGGAAGTTTCTCCTTAGTTCTAGGTTGCTTCTCTCCTTGATTAGTTTCTATCCGTTGCTTCTTGTCCTGCCTTCAGGCGCTTTGGAGAATAGCTTGACTCCCTCTTCTCTGTGACAAAAAATGAATTTTATCGTTCACCTATCCTGGGTCTAGATCAGGGGTAGTCAACCTTGGCTCTTTTATGACTCGTGGACTTCAATTCCCAGAATTCCTGAGCCAGCTTAGCTGGCTCAGGAATTCTGGGAGTTGAAGTCCATGAGTCATAAAAGAGCCAAGGTTGACTACCCCTGGTCTAGATTGAAATGATTAAAGATGATTCTTGTAATTTTATAAAGATGCCTTGTCAATGAAAACTGGTCCAAAAATCAGCATGATTTGGAATCTAACGCTCCTTCCTACTCACTGGCTTTACGTCGGGGGGGGGGGGGATTTAACCTGAAAGTACAGCTTTATTTTTGCATGATGTGTTCATTCCTATATTTATGATTTTTTTTTGGGGGGGGGGGGAGAACCTATTTTTTAACTGCTAAGTCTCAAGGATTTGTAATAATTGTGCTAATTGTTTTTAGATGTTCCCCGGAAATAAAACACAACTGGCCACTTATCTTAATCCAGTCCTCAAATATACTACTATTTTGAAATTCTGAAGTTGAAAGGGCTGCAGGATTTTAACTTCAACGCATCGATGATAGGAAACGAGGCAACATATTTTACATGTATAAATTATTAAGTTTTGAAGGAAGCAATGGCAGAACCATCCTTTACCGATATGTAAATGAAGTCACCGACGGCGTCTATCATTGTCAGGAGAACAAATTACAAGTGTACCTATGAGCATATATATGCACAGTGAGGTATCAGACACAATTCATCCATTAAATGTCGACAAAAGAAACAAATTGGCTTGAGAGGACCTTTGCCTGGTGATCAAATCCCCAAGAAAACAATTATCACCTATAACGCAACATCTCAGGTTCAAAATCACTCAAGAGATTCCCGCTCTGCTTCTGAAGAGTTAATCCTTTGGTTGCAAGGAAAGAGAAATTAAAACTAAAATTAAATTAAAAGATGAGTTAAAATGAGAACCCAGTGAATTAAGAGAAGGAGAGAATTTTACATTGAGACTCATAATGGCTACTTCAGCGGGTCTCACTCATGTGTGCTAGTGTCATTTTCTCCAAAAGGGATTTGATAAACTAAAATGGTATCGCTTGAAAGTCTACAATCTGTAGTCAACAATCTGTGTTGGCTTGCATCAAGACAGGACACTCAATGTAGATTTACTTGAACTGTTCCTTGCATCCTCACCTATCTATTTCTCAAAACACTTGGCAGAAGTTGGTCTTCCTTACATTGCTTAAAGAGCCACGTCTACAATTGCTCCAGCATACTACAGGTATTGCCTGTCCTCTTGTTTTAATTATCATCACTATTGTTTAGTTAACGTCAACTTTCTTTGGTGCAATCCCAATCAATCCATCCATCTCACTAAAAAAATGACGTTCTTCTGAGTCACCTATTTTGGTAGCATCCCAAACACCTATGCAATGAAATACTAGTGAAGAAGTGGATGCTGGAGTTTGTCTCTGCTCCGAATTTACCGGGATTATGGCAACGAAAACCGAGATGTTGACATTGCTAGGGTTGATGAAACGTGTCCTTGAAAGACGATGAGCATTTTTGCCAAATCACAGCACGGATGGAACAGATACATCAAGAGGGTATGGAGCATGTGGACAATGAAAGATGTGGTCTGCATTTTATCACTTCAAATTTGACCCATTTATGGCTTGTGGGGTCTTCAAACTTGGTCCTTCGATGACTTGTGGACTTCAACTCCCAGAATTCCTCAGCCAGGCACACGTGCCTGACTGAGGAATTCTGGGAGTTGAAGTCCACAAGTCATCGAAGGACCAAGTTTGAAGACCCCTGTTTTAATGGGATGAGATCTGTTTTCATTTTTGATCCGATTCTGTTCCCTTTGAGCTTTGCATTCTTGAGGAATCCTGTCTGATCAAAAATAGGATACTTCTGGTCTCAAGGAGGCCTTGCTAATGGTTGCAAAGATAGATTTCTGCTTCAGAAACAGTGAAATGATCTTAGGAATAGGGTAACGCTTATCTACTGAATTTTAAGGAGGAGAATTTTCGGTTCTAAATATTCCTCAGATGTTATCATCCCCATACTGAATCCAAACTCAAGCAACTGCCTTCACTTATTTCAATTTTTGTTTTTGTTTTTGGCTAAAATTTCTTCTTCACTCTGAGGTAATTGCATACATCACGCCCTGCTTTTTTCCCCAATAAGATGAAATTAATGGGGGAACGGAAAGGAAGTTATCAACAACTGCCCTTATCTTCCTTTTTGTTTTGTTTTTCTCTTTTCTTGGATGAAAAGATGCTATAAAATAAGCAGAACAGCGAAAGGGATGAATGATATGTATTCGATCTGGTCAATTGGAAATGACAACTTTAAAAAAAGAAAAGTTGGCCAATCCATGCAGATGTGATTTCTCCCTTCGTCTTCATAATTACAATTATATACAGGAAAAAACAACAACGGCCCCACCCCAAATATTTTTCAATTTATTAAGGCAACCACATCTTGGGAGGAAAAACCTCCAGAGTGGCATTAATTCAAACGCTATCTTTTGAACATCTAGATTTTTTTTAACATTATTATTATTATTATTATTATTATTATTAGATAAGAACACTTGGTCATTTTAAAATTTTCATTTTAGAAGTTCTCTGCTGAGAAATTTACACGGTTTTCATCTGTTAGATTTTTTTTTCCGGTGAAATTATGACTTCAAAATGGCTTTTCCTATTTTTTTCCTTCTTGTTCTTCACTGTATTGGAAAACAAAACGAAACAAAACGAAACAAAAACAACCAGCATTGGGCACAAATTGCAGAAATGTTTCTCATCATTAGCACAAATTTGTTTTGAGCAGCCTCTATTTTTCTGGCTTGGATCCTTTTAAGGTTTGTTGAAAATAGCATCACTGTATATTCCTTTTTTGTTGTTGTTTTTCCCCGATAGCTTATAAGGGCATTCATGGGTGAATCAACAGAACCAAGCTGAGGGTCACCCCCTCCCCATTGCCATCTTCAATTCAGGCACTGATTTTAGGCATATTTAGACATAACTGTGACCGCCATCTTGATTTTTGTTTTCTTTTGTTTTTTGAAGACACCTGGATAGGTGTCTCCATTTTCTCCTAATTGACTTAACAAATTGAAAATTTGCTGGAAAATTCCTCTTCCTATCAGCCAGTCGACTTTCGGAGTGCTTAAGTTGGGACAGTAAAAAATAAAATAAAAATGAATTTAGTTTTCAAATGAAGCAACAAGCCCTGGCAGCCATTTTGTAAATGCACAATCCACTGGGCAACAACTGGTTGAGAGAGAGAGAGAACACCACAAGCTCTTTGATGACTAAAAGGATCCCTTCTCCTATCCTGTGTGACTCTGGATTTTCTGCCTACACAACTCGTTGGGGAACCAATTTCCTTTCCACCGGGCCATCTATGGAAGAGAGAAAATCAATACTCTTCAAAATTAGCGGCAAAGATCGCGCAAGACTGGGTTAGGGTTAGAACAAGGGTCTTCAAACTTGGCCACTGTAAGACTTGCGGACTTCAACTCCCAGAATTCCTCAGCCAGCCCTGGCTGGCTGAGGAATTCTGGGAGTTGAAGTCCACAAGTCTTACAGTGGCCAAGTTTGAAGACCCCTGGGTTAGAAGCTTGGTGACCGTCAACCTGGGCAAATGTTCTTTTCATGTTCCCAGACCCAACATGAAACCTTGTTAAAAAGGAAACAGGCATTTGAGGAACTTGCATTATTATTATTATCAGTTTTGAAAAAAAGGGGATGTAATTTTCAGATGTAACCCGGCGTCTCGGTTGCTGGGTAGAACTTTTGTGATTTAAGAGCTGTGAGGTGGAGAAGACATTCCCCGCCCCCATTCCCCACCTTTCCCTGTCCAGAAATGCTGCTGGTGATTTCAACGACCTACCAAAAAAAAGGGGGCAAGAACATCATTTGAGAAAAAGGTGTTGACCACACTGGTAAGGGAGGACACCATGTTCTCCTACCGTCGGGGGGACTTCTGGAGACACAAGAACAAGGGTGACTCGTCTGAACCACAAGAACATTAAAAAAAAAAAGCAAAACTCAGTTAAGTTTGAAGAACCTCTTCCGTACCTTCTCCCCTGTTATTAACCAAGGGGTTCCCATCACAGTTGAGTTCTTATTGTAATAATGACAAGGATGATGATGATGATGATGATGATGATGACGACAAGGAGTGATCCAATTTCATCTGGATTCTTCAGGATTGCTGTGCTACTGACAGACAGAGCAAGTCTGTAGAGGCTGTAGAATTGTCCACTCGGGCCTACTGGTGGGACGTCCCCCCCCTCTGTCTTTCTTCGACCACCTTGGATACTAGGGAAGGTGTTCGTTCTCGCTTCCTCTGTTTTTCCGATGCCTTTTCCCCTTCACTTCGTCTTCCTCGTCCTCCGGATGCGGCTGTGACTTGCTTTTCCGCTTTCCGACTCTTGGCGTCCGAGGCGGAGGGACCGGGAGGAGGGGAGACTGGGACGTTTCCCGGGCCATGTGCACCACCGCCTCAATGGTGGCTGCCACCGGATCTTGACCGCTGGCCTGTTCCAGGACCACAGAGTTCAAGAGAAGCCGCTGACCTCGTTTGCAAGGCAGGTCAACGCATTTCTCCAGCACAGGCATTTGGTCTCTGGAGTCGTCGTCAAACGAAGGGGGCTGCTTCCGAGGACGGCCTCGCCGCTTCTTGACAAAATTATTCCCTGTCTTGGATTGTCTCTGCAACCGTTTGGCTTTCAGGATTTTGTTGACATGGTCCAAGTTCTTCTTTGTGGAGAGGACCTTGGTGTAGCTGCACATCTTACGCACCTCGCACTGGATTGCTTCGATTTCGCACCGCTTGAATCTCTTCTTGAGGGTCGAGCTGGCTGGAGAAGACAAAAGAGAAGAGAGATTAACCCCTGGTCAAGAGTCAAGCAAGGTGGGGAACGTTGGTTACCCAACATGTCGTCCTGCAAAATACCTGATGAACGATGATTAATGCGGGCCAAAGTCAACATTTACGAAAGCTGAAAATCCACGAGGAAAGTACCAAAGGTGCTTTTTTCGACGAGGCAACTGGACTTTCTTGTTTTTCTTTGAAGATGTTTCGCTTCTCATCCAAGAAGCTTCTTCAGCTCCGACTGGGTGGTGGGGAGTCCAGGTGTCTCGTGAAAAAAGCACCTGTGGGCACTGGTGGGATTCAAATACCTGAACAACCGGTTCTCTTATTGGATGCAGGCCTGGGCTGCTGAGGCCTAGAACGGACTTCCAAAAGTGGCATCCATGCACTTTTGGCGGGCTGTTGTGGGAGACTTCCTCCCGGCCTCCGAGGCCTAGAACAGACTTCTGGAAGTGGCATCCATGCACTTTTTTGGCAGGCCGTTCTAGGAGGCCTCCTCCTGGCCTCCGAGGCCTAGAACGGACTTCCGGAAGTGGCATCCATGCACTTCCGGTAGGCCATTCTAGGCCTGGGAGGCCTCCTCCAGGCCTCCGAGGCGTAAACTGGACTTCCAGAAGCAGCGTGCATTCAGGTGGTTCTCCGAACTCAGCAAAATTTAGCTGCCGGTTCTACCGAACCGGTGCGAACCGGCTTGAATCCCACCACTGTCTGTGGGACAACCATGACCTGGATGACTGAGAATCTCCACAAACATTCATGAGTAAAGGTTGAAAAAAATTGGGAAATGGCCTAGGAAAATGGAACATTTTGGAATTATTGGGAAGATACATCTAAAAATTATAGTCATTGATACTGGTCCATTTGTCGTTAATTCTACCGTAGGATGCTGAGACAATGAACGGATACGGAGGGAGAATCTTGCAGAGAAATTCTGTTTTTATTGTCTAACATTCTGGAGTTGAGGTTCTTTAGAAGGAATTGGTTTTGGCAACCCAGATGCTTTTTGCCCTTCCTAAGAAAAACTGATTCATATCAGCGAGTCTTAAAACTAATTTATTTATATCAGAGCCACTTAAATTATTTATAGCCTGCTACCCTCAACAAGATTTCAAGTCAGTACAGAATCCATGAAACATGCAAAGTCAGGAAGTAACATCAATCCCACTTTGGCCAGAAAAAGAGACTAATAATAATTTAAAGACAAATACTAAAGGGAACCAGTTTGGTGTAGTGGTTAAGGCACCAGGCTGGACGGAAAGAGAGCATGAGTTCGAGTCCCACCTTAGCCATGAAAGACAGCTGGGAGACTTTGGGCCAATCACCAGGAGACTGAGAGTTCTAGTCCACCTTAGCCATAAAAGCCAATTGTGATACTTTGGGCCAATCACCAGGAGAAGTGAGTTCTAGTCCCACCTTAGCCATGAATGCCAGCTGGGTGACTTTGGGCCAGTCACCAGGAGACTGAGAGTTCTAGTCCCACCTTAACCATGAAAGCCAACTGGGAGACTTTGGGCCAATCTCCAGGAGAAGTGAGTTCTCGTCCCACCTTAGCCATGAAAGACAGCTGGGTGACTTTGGGCCAGTCACCAGGAGACTGAGAGTCCTTTCAACTTACGGAGGATTAAAAGCTGGAGTAGTGTTTTGTAATGCAGGTTCTCCTCAAACTATGACTGCTCATGGAGCCTGCCCATTACAGCCACAAGTTGTGACGGCCGTTAAAATAAGGGCACCGTGTGATTGACTTGCTTAACAGCCCCAGTGAGGTGGTTAAGTGTCCACATTGGGTCGTTAAGTGGAGCACAGTGTACCTCAAGGTTGGGGGAGGCTCTGGGAAGTAGGCCTCAAGTAGACCTCCTCGCAGTCATTAAGCAAGCTGATCATGTGATTGCATCAGTTAATGACCCTCATCCCCGCCTAGTTGTTAACTGAAGGTTACTAATTGGGCAGAGGGTGTCTCATAGGTGGGGGGAAGCCCTGGGAAACCTCGTACTTATAGAGTCCTCAATCTATGACTGTAATGGAGGCTACCACCAAACAGGTCAATAATCCCACCTCCCAATGCAGTCGTTAAATGACTGTGCAGGTCATTAAACGGAGCACGACGTGTCTCGTGGGTGGCTGGGGGGCCCCTAGTACCCTGGCCCTAGTTGCAAACCTCCTACACAAAAAAGACAATTATGACTTAATAAATGTAAATGGTACAGGAAGTCCTCAAGTTACAACAATCCATTGAGTGACTGTTCCAAGTTACAACGGCGCTGAAAAAAGGGGACCGACGGCAGTTTTTCACACTTGAAACTGTGGCAGCCTCTCCACGGTCACGTGATCAAAACTCGGGACGCTTGGTGACTGGCCTGTACTTATGACGGTCGCAGCGTCCCCCCAGGGTCACGTGATCCTCTTTTGCGACCTTCTGACAAGCCACATCAACGGAGAGGGGGAGCCAGTTTCACTTAACAAACGGTGTTAGTCCCTTAACAGCTGCAGTGACTCACTTAACAAAGGTCGTAAAAGGGGGCAAAATGCCCCTAACACCTGTCTCGCTTAGCAACGTAAAATTTCGGGCTCCGTTGTGGTCAAAAGTCGAGGACTACCGGACTGGAACAGAGCATCTGAGGAAAAGGACTCCATCAAAGAGGCAAGAGAATTCAAAATGGAGGATGCTCTTGAGAACATCTGGATAAATAAGGGCAGAATGGAATTAAAAGCCATATGGCGGTTGTTGACGTCTTCTGAGCACTTAGATTCAAACAAATATGGATGAAACCTTTCAGAAAGTAATGGCAGATCTTAGAACCAAGTAGTTGCGATGGGAGAATTTAATCCCACAGTCGTGGAAAAAATTGTGGAAACCTTTTGGGAAAAGTGTGCAGTAGAAATGCCACCTTTGGTTAAGTTTCCACCCATTTTTCTTCTAATTTCTTTAGAACTGTAGCCTTGTTCACTTAATCATACTATTTTGCATCGCTTTCTGGGCAACCGGTCAACTCTTTGCACCATGACTTTAATTTTATTACATTTTACAAGCTCACTCAATGAAAGAACACAAAAAACCCCAACCAACTTGACAGCAATCACATAACACACTGACAAATGTCCTCCTCTCAGCTTAAATACGTGACAACAATAACTAGATCCTACTGTGATCTGATTGGCTCATTGGCAAAACAAGATGACACCCGATTGGCTCTCTAAACACGCATGCTCATTGGCTATAGTCAGATGAAGGAAAGCTACCTGAGATCAACCTAAGCAAGTTGTGCTTCCTTTTTCTGGTTATTTGGCTATAACTTTTCACAGAATACAGTACAGATAATTGAACAAACTTTGTTGCAGTACGTTCTTGATTAAATTATCTTTGAGTGGTTTATAATGCTGGTAAAGGTGGAAGGAAAGAGAAGAGGACCCACAACAAGATGGGTGGATTTACTGTAGTTATAGATGTTGAGTACATCATTAGAAGCCCTGAAGGACCAAGTTAGAAACAGATCATCATGGAGAAAATCCATATAGGTGGTCACTAAGAGTCAACGCCACTGAATGACCCATAATCAATTAGATGATTGGAATAGAGGTTTCACGCTCTTCATATGTGATTGCAACATCACAATGCACACAGGAAAGGGCAGAGGTTGTGTCGCGATACTGCAAGATTGCTTTAATGATTTGGCTCTCTAAACACTCATGCTCATTGGCTACAATCAGGTGAAGGAAAGCTACCTGAGATCAACCTAAGCAAGGTGTGCTTCCTTTTTCTGGTTATTTGGCTATAACTTTTCATAGAATACAGTACAGGTAATTGAACAAACCTTGTTGGCATTATGTTCTTGATTAAATTATCTTTCAATTGATATATAATTTTATGGTACTACTCCCCCAAAAAAGAGGTGTTATTAGCCATCCAACCTCAAAAATACACTTTTCCCAAAAGGTTTCCACAATTTTGGCCACTACTGATCTGTTCAGAACAAAGTCTGCAGCGCAGGCTGGCTTCTAGGAAAATCTGACATTTCTCCCTCTTACAAAAAACATGGAAAAAGACACCAGGAAGCTATCCTTAATTTGATTCTAATAGGGAGGATTTCACGGAATACGTTTGATGGAAAACAGCCACGTTCGACTGGGGATTTTAAGAAAGCTTGAATAGGTATCTTGGATTTAAGACAGATTTTTAATCAACCGATTATAGGTACGATTCTATGACGGAGAAACTCCAGGGAAGTCCTCATTTCGTGACCGTTTATAAAGTTACAACAGCACTGAAAAAAGTGACTTCCAGCTGTTTTATCCCCGCGGTCACGTGATCCAGATTTGGACGCTTGGCAACTGACTCGTCTTTGTGACAGTTTACCTGTTTCTGCTGCTGGTGGAGAAGGTAAGAGTGATAAGATAGGCGTTGAAGACACGGCAATGCCGTTGAGAGATGCTGGTTTCCGACGTGTCACTGCAGCCGAAGCAGAACATTCGTTCTTACTGTGGAGCAAAGCCTGGTCTGCTTTTAGGTGAGAACTGGTAATTCCTGGAAAATAGGTAAAAGGAAGATGATGATTAAGTGGGTAAGTGCTCTGTGCTCGACACATGCCAATCAATCTAAAACAGAGGTGGAGAACCATGGTCCCTTGATGACTTCTGGACTTCAACTCCCAGAATTCCTGAGCCAGCATGGGGGAACTATGGCCCCCTTCATGACTCGTGGACCAACTCCTAGAATTCCTGAGCCAGCATGGAGGAACCATGGCCCCCCTTGATGACTTCTGGACTTCAACTCCCAGAATTCCTGAGCCAGCATGGGGGAATCATGGCCCCCCTTGATGACTTCTGGACTTCAACTCCCAGAATTCCTGAGCCAGCATGAGGGAACTATGGTTCCTTTATGACTGGTGGACTTCAACTCCCAGAATGCCTGAGCCAACATGGGGGAACTATGGTCCCTTTATGGCTGGTGGACTTCAACTCCCAGAATTCCTGAGGCAGCATGAAGCAGAATGCCCCAGCCACTTGAAGACGTGTGGACTTCAACTCCCAGAATCCCCCAGCCAGCATGAAGCAGAATTCCCCAGCCACTTGAAGACTTGTGGACTTCAACTCCCAGAATTCCTGAGGCAGCATGAAGCAGAATGCCCCAGCCACTTGACGACGTGTGGACTTCAACTCCCAGAATTCCCCAGCCATCATGAAGCCTTGTTGACTTCAACTCCCAGAATCCCCCAGCCAGCATGAAGCAGAATGCCCCAGCCACTTGAAGACATGTGGACTTCAACTCCCAGAATCCCCCAGCCAGCATGAAGCAGAATGCCCCAGCCACTTGAAGACTTGTGGACTTCAACTCCCAGAATTCCCCAGCCAGCATGAAGCAGAATTCCTCAGCCATTTGAAGACTTGTGGACTTCAACTCCCAGAATCCCCCAGCCAGCATGAAGCAGAATTCCTCAGCCACTTGAAGACTTGTGGACTTTTAACTCCCAGAATTCCTCAGCCAGCATGGCTGGCTGAGGAATTCTGGGAATGGCTGGCTGAGGAATTCTGGGAGTTGAAGTCCACAAGTCATAAAGTTGCCAACATTGGAGACCCCTGTTCTACGAGCAGCACCCCACACCGCCCTCCACTTTAACACAGATGGCAAGCGCCTGTTGTGGACGGCCGAAGCAACGATGGCCCTATGCAATAAAGGCGGACATGTAAAAATGCCCAGTGAGACCCGGATACCGCATCTGATTGCACAAGATGGCGCTTTTTGTTAATCTTTGGTTTTCCGGTCTGCACCTGCCAGAAAAACAACTGGAATAATGATGACTAAGTGGGCAAATAACTTCAGATTCAGCCAAATATACAACAAAGCATCCGTGCTTGCAAGTGTGCTTCTAATAATGCTATTTCATGCTAATGAGAATTAGGATTTCTTTTAAAGGAAAACATTAGCTTTTACTCATTTTGCCTAAGGAAGGTAACATAAACATTGATTCACGGCCAACAACGATTGCCTCACGAGTCTTTATTTTTTAAAAGAAAAGGAGGAAAGACTATAATTGCTTCGCTGTTTGTTGGTGGCTTTCCGCGAGGGCTTGCATATTTTACCCAGTCAAAGGCAGGAATTCAGGGGGTCCTCGACTTATACGACCACAATGGGGCTCCCAAATTTCCGTTGCTAAGTGAGACCTTTGTTAAGCGAGTTTTGCCCCATTTTTACCACAGCTCTTTAATGAATCCCCGCCGTTGTTAAAATTAGTAACCCGGTTGTTAAGTGAATCTGGATTCCCCCATTGACTTTGCTGGTCGGCAGGTCGCAAAAGGGGACGTGACACTGTAACCGTCATAAATGTGAGTCAGTTGCCAAGCGGCTGAATTTTGATCACCTGATTATGGTGATGCTGCAAAAGTTGTAGCGGTGAAACATGGTCCTCATTTTTCAGTGCCGTTGTAACTTTGTAACCCTGAATGGTCACTAAAGGAACCGTTGTTAAGTCGAGGACTATCTGTATCGTTTTAGACCAAGATGAATGAATACTTGAGTGTAGCAAACAAGTTAACGCAACTTCTTAGTACAGGGATCTGCAACTTAACGATCCAGGAACTGGTGCTTATTTCAAGGGTTCTTTTCCCATCTTAAAGCTACGACTGATTTTTCAGTAAAAATAAAGTTAGAGGGTTTAAGAACAAAGAAAGAGATGACATTTCACTTGTCTGAAATGAGCAGGGGGCTGGACTAGAAGACCTCCAAGGTCCCTTCCAGCTCTATTCTATTCTATTCTGTTCTGCTCTACTCTATTCCTATTCTTAGTTCTGTTCTGTTCTATTCTATCATTATTCTACTCTACTCTACTCTACTCTATTCTATTCTACTCCTATTCTTAGTTCTGTTCTATCATTATTCTATTCTATTCTATTCTATTCTATTCTATCATTATTCTACTCTACTCTACTCTATTCTACTCTACTCTATTCTATTCTACTCCTATTCTTAGTTCTGTTCTGTTCTATCATTATTCTATTCTATTCTATTCTATTCTATTCTATCTTATCATTATTCTATTCTATCATTATTCTATTCTATTCTATTCTATCTAGTCTATTCTATTCTATCATTATTCTATTCTACTCTGCTCTGCTCTTCTCTACTCCTATTCTTAGTTCTGTTCTATTCTATTCTATTCTATTCTATTCTATTCTATTCTATTCTATTCTATCATTATTCTATTCTATTCTGTTCTGCTCTACTCTATTCCTATTCTTAGTTCTGTTCTATTCTATTCTATTCTATTCTATTCTATTCTATTCTATTCTATTCTTATAGATGACCGAGAATCTCCATAGACATTTAGCTGCCCATCAGGTGACACAAAATGTTAACGCCTTGGTTTTCTCCCATCTTACATTAAAAAGGCATCTGATTTACCTTCCTTGCCTACAGGAATGACAGCAATTCTGTTCCGAATGTTATTAGGACACTATTCCTCTTCTTCATTCTGTTTCTCCTTCTCTTTATATTTTTAAAATGTGCACCGTGCTAAAGAAACACGCAGCTGTACCAGATCCACTGAATAGTCTAATAGTTAAAGAAAGTCTAGCTGCCTTTTGAAGGGGGGGAAAAAAGCACATTTGGGACAACCACAACCTGGATGAGTGAAAATCTCCAGACAATTTAAGACTTATGGACTTCAATTCCCAGAATTCCCCAGCCAGACAGAATTCTGGGAGTTGAAGTCCACAAGTCTTTAAAAAGTTGCCACGGTTGGAGACACCTTCACTGATGCTCACTGCCCTTGTATTTAGCATCTGTTGATCATTAGACTGAACATTAGACTGAGTCCGCAAGGAGAAGGGCGGGATATAAATTTAATAAATAAATAAATAAATAAATAAACATCCGTTACATTTAAAAAAACAAAAAAAGAAACCTGTACCAAAAGTAAGAGCTGTAAACCTCTGATCCAGGTGGATTAAAAAAACAAACAAACTACAAATCCACCCATCCAAAGCCTACTTCTTCCTTCCTTGCAAGACATCCCTAACAAGTAGACTCGCTTGGTCGCTCAACAGCGAGACACTGGTGAAGTGGGCACAGCTGCGCCTGCATTTTCTGCGTCGCATGAGAAAAGCACATCTTCCTTCCCCTGTCCTGACCACTTTCTACAGAGGGACGATCGAGAGCATCCTGTCATACAGCATCACAGTCTGGTTTGGAAGCATCCCTGCTTCAGATAGGAAGGCGGTGCAGAGAGTGGTGAGGACGGCCGAAAAGATCATTGGCAGTTCCCTCCCTCCCATCCAGGACATAGCACAGAAGCGCTGCTTGAGCAGGGTCCGTAAGATTATCTGGGACACTACACACCCTCCTCACAACCTGTTTTCCTTGTTACCTTCTGGGACGGGGGGGGGGGGGCTTCGTGGTATCCGAAGCAGAACATCCAGGTTCAGTCAGTTTTGTTCCATACACTATCAACCTTGTGAACTTTCAAGCTTACTCCTTCCGTTATATATTCAAGATGGACAGTGATTAATATTTATATGTTACTTATATGTAAGGGTGTAGGTCTATACATATGTTGTATATAGTATATTTAAATGTGTGTATACTTTGAGAGCAAGCAACAAAATTTCATTTTTAATGTGTGCCATTGTGCCCACAGTAAAAAAATGATAATAAAGGTTATCTATCTATCTATCTATCTATCTATCTATCTATCTATCTATCTATCTATCTATCTATCTATCTATCTATCTATCTATCATCTCTCTCATCTATCTATCTATCTATCTATCTATCTATCTATCTATCTATCTCTCTTCTATCATTCTATCTATCTCTCTTCTATCATTCTATCTATCTATCTATCTATCTATCTATCTATCTATCTATCTATCTATCTATCTATCTATCTATCTATCTATCTATCTATCTATCTATCTAGTCTGTCTATCTATCGTATCTGTCTGTCTATTTCCATCATCTCTCCCTCTCCTATCTATCTATCTATCTATCTATCTATCTGTCTGTCTGTCTGTCTGTCTGTCTGTCTGTCTGTCTGTCTGTGTCTGTCTGTCTCCATCTCTTTCTGTCTGTTTATTTCCATCTCTTTCTGTCTGTCTGTCTATCTGTCTATCTATCTGTATCTGTCTGTCTATTTTCATCTCTATCATCTCTCTCTCTCATCTGTCTGTCTCTGTCTGTTTGTCTATCTATCGTATCTGTCTATTTCCATCATCTTTCCCTCTCCTATCTATCTATCTATCTATCTATCTATCTATCTATCTATCTATCTATCTATCTATCTATCTATCTATCTATCTCCATCTCTTTTTGTCTGTGTCTGTCTATTTTCATCTCTATCTTCTCTCTCTCTCATCTGTCTGTCTCTGTCTGTTTGTCTATCTATCGTATCTGTCTATTTCCATCATCTTTCCCTCTCCTATCTATCTATCTATCTATCTATCTATCTATCTATCTATCTATCTATCTATCTATCTATCTATCTATCTATCTATCTATCATCTATCTATCTATCTATCTATCTATCTATCTATCTATCTATCTATCTATCTCTTTTTGTCTGTCTGTCTGCCTATTTTCATCTCTATCTTCTCTCTCCCTCTCTCATCTATGTGTCTGTCTGTCTGTCAATCATATGTCTGTCTATTTCCATCATCTCTCCCTCTCCTATCTATCTATCTATCTATCTATCATCTATCTATCTATCTATCTATCTATCTATCTATCTATCTATCTATCTATCTATCTATCTATCTATCTATCTATCTATCTTTCTTTCTTTCTTTCTTTCTTTCTTTCTTTCCTTAGGGCTCCGCATAAAATCTGCTCTGACATCTCAAAAAAGGCAGCCGTCCTTTCCTCCAAAAGGAATCCTTTTTGCAATCCTTTTTTCATCCCCTGGCCAGCCTCTCTTACCTGCAACTCCCCGGCGTTTGCATTTAGGCAACTCGTGATTTATGGATTCCTGCTTGCGGGATTGCAGAGGCCTGACTTCCTGGTTGCCATGGTTACTCAGATCTTTGCTTCAAGGCTCCAAATCCTCCCGACAGCAAAATTGGCAGCAGGCCCGACCATCTAACCACCCGATGATTTTTTATTTTTTTTTATTGACGGTCCTAGATTGCTTCAAAGGTCAAACACCAAAGAGGTTTCCCCCCCCCTCCTTGGGGGGGTGGGTAGTCAATACTTTCAATATTTTGATGGGGCTCCCTCCGAAGAAATAGCCGAGATGGGGGGGGGGACTGGGACGTGTACCCTGGGCCGCAACCTCTAGAGCAGGGGTAGTCAACCTTGGCTCTTTTATGACTCGTGGACTTCAACTCCCAGAATTCCTGAGCCAGCTAAGCTGGCTCAGGAATTCTGGGAGTTGAAGTCCACGAGTCATAAAAGAGCCAAGGTTGACTACCCCTGCTCTAGAGCTTAGCAAGGTCACACCAAGCTTGGAGGAACAACGTCCTCCCGGTGAGATGTTACAAATCTGACAAGCAACTTCAAAGGGCTTCATCGTCCACCCCTTGATGCATCATTAGCTCTCCACGGGACCCCTGGAATTGTGCCTTGAGAAATCACTTTGGTTTCTAATTTACTTCGGGCCCCGGGTTAGGAAGCCAGGGTGGTGCTCTCTTAAATGCTGGGACCAGCAGATGGTGGCAGGTGAAGAATTCATCAAAGGAGAAGAGAATGACGTGGAAGAAGACAAGCTGGCAACAGGAAATGCCACCCCTGGGGGAAATTAACCCTTTTCTTAGGTTTCAAATAGGGGAGGGGGGGAGAGAAATCACGGGGTTGTAGCTTGCAGGAGAATCCACCAATCCTGACAGTTTTCATTTGGGAGGACCCAAAGAGCCGCCTAATAATAATAATAATAATAATAATAATAATAATAATAATAATAATAATAATAATAATAATAATAATAATTAGAAGAAGAAGAAGAAGAAGAAGAAGAAGAGGAGAAGAAGAAGAAGAAGAAGAAGAAGAAGTTCTTCTTCTTCTTCTTCTTCTTCTTCTTCTTCTTCTTCTTCTTCTTCTTCTTCTTCTTCTTCTTCTTCTTCTTCTTCTTCTTCTTCTTCTTCTTCTTCTTCTTCTTCTTCTTCTTCAACCTTCCCTGGAACCTCCAGTAGATCAGGTTGGGGGACGAGTCCGTCCTTTGCCTATACCATTTCAGACAAATGGCTGTCTGACAAATGGCCTATTATTCGTCCATCCTGGTGGAGGATGGAACAAATTACATTCCTTGCAGTCATCTGGTCGTTAGCATTCGTTCTGAGAATTGTTGACTCGTTGAGAGTCACTCTTTCCGATTCTCAGAAAGAGTAGAATAGAATAGAATAGAAATAGATTAGAAAAATGAAGAATAGAATAGAGAAATGAAGAACAGAATAGAAATAGATTAGAAAAATGAAGAATAGAATAGAAATAGAAGAGAGAAATGAATAGAATAGAAATAGAATAGAAAAATGAAGAATAGAACAGACTAGAAATAGAGAAATGAATAGAATAGAAATAGAATAGAAAAATGAAGAATAGAATAGAAATAGAATAGAGAAATGAATAGAATAGAATATACTAGACTAGAAATAGAATAGAGAAATGAAGAATAGAATAGAATATACTAGACTAGAAATAGAATAGAGAAATGAAGAATAGAATAGAATAGAAATAGAATAGAAAAATGAAGAATAGAAGAGACTAGAAATAGAAGAAATGAATAGAATAGAAATAGAATAGAAAAATGAAGAATAGAATAGAATAGAAATAGAATAGAGAAATGAAGAATAGAATAGAAATAGAATAGAAAAATGAAGAATAGAACAGACTAGAAATAGAAGAAATGAAAAGAATAGAAATAGAATAGAAAAATGAAGAATAAACTAGAATAGAATATACTAGACTAGACTAGAAATAGAATAGAGAAATGAAGAATAAACTAGAAAAATGAAGAATAGAACAGACTAGAAATAGAAGAAATGAATAGAATAGAAAAATGAAGAATAGAATAGAATAGAAATAGAATAGAGAAATGAAGAATAAACTAGAATAGAATATACTAGACTAGACTAGAAATAGAACAGAGAAGTGAAGAATAGAATAGAATAGAATTAGAATAGAGAAATGAAGAATAGAACAGAATTAGAATAGAGAAATGAAGAATAGAATAGAATAGAATAGAATAGAATAGAATAGAATAGAATAGAATAGAATAGAATGGTGTTAAGTCAAGGATTCCCTGTATCCTTCAGGATAGGGGCTTCAAACTGGAACCTAAAAATTATCCTTGATCATAAACTGAAAACATCTGAAAGACTCCAAGGCGGCTTCTAGTATATAGCTGTCAGCCCACTCCTCTCACAAGGCCTGCTCTGAGGAGCGGGCAACTTATAATAACCAAAGGCAGGGTGTTGACAAGTTGTGAACGGAAAGCGCAGACAGATATTCTGTGGAAAGAGCACCAGAAGTGGCTTGAACGCACATTTTCTGCCTTGAGAACCGATTCTGGAATGCAACAGATGTGGATCCAAACACCGTCAACGCACTTTGGGCTTGTACGCCTGTCTTCGCCAGTGGGAAAGTTTTGGCCGAGGAGTTACTTTCCCAAAAGGTTCTGTCAAATCTGTTAGCTGGAAACGAAAACCTCCTGGAAGGCAGTAGAAGTCCTGTCAGAAGCTGGGATGTTTCTCTCTGATCATGTGAAGTACTATTACCACTTTACAAAGCCCTAGTAAGACCACACGTAGAATACGGCAGCCAGTTTTGGTCACCATATTGCAAAAAAGATGTTGAGAGTTTGGAAAAAAAAAATCAGAGAAGAGCAACTAAGATGATCCAAGGCCTGGAGACTAAAACATACGAAGAATGGCTGCGGGATTTGGGTTTGGCTAGTCTAAAGAAAAGAAGAAATAGGGGAGACACGATAGCAGAGTTCCAGTATCTGAGGAGCTGCCACCAAGAAGAGGGGGTCAAACTATTCCCAAAGCACCAGAGAGGGAAGGATGAGAAACAATGGTTGGAAACTGATCAAGGAGAGAAGCAACCTGGAATTAAGGAGAAACTTCCTGACAGTGAGGACAATCAACCAGTGGAACAGCTTGCCACCAGAAATTGTGGGCGCTCCATCACTGGAGGTTTTTAAGAAGAGACTGGAGATTCACCTGTCTGAAACGGTGTAGGTTCTCCTGCTTGAGCAGGGGGCTGGACTAGAAGACCTCCAAGGTCTCTTCCAGCTCTATTCTATTCTATTCTATTCTATTCTATTCTATTCTATTCTATTCTATTCTATTCTATTCTATTCTATTCTCTGGTACTGATAAACCAAGATTAGTACCACTTTTATAGTGCTTTGGAGTACACACTTGGGACATTGCATCTAGTTTTGCCAATACGGGTTCGTTCAAAACTGATCATGCCAAACCAATCTTATTTTATTGTTTGACCAAGTGACAAAATTAGTCTAGTTTAATGAAAGGAAGGACAGGATAGCAGTCTTCCAATATTTGAGGCGCTGCCACAAAAAAGAGGGGGTCAAGCTATTCTCCAAAGCACCTGAAGGCAGGACAAGAAGCAACTGATGGAAACTCCTCAAGGAAAGGAAGATGTGCATGCAACACGCACACACACACACACACACACACAAAACTAGTTAATCTTTGATCAAACCATTGTGGCGTGAGTTTTTTTTTAACCACAACCTGCAGCCACCCCTAGTTCTACAATTGCTATGAACTCTTTACTATGTCACGCCTACAATATGCAGCCCTTGTATTTCCAAATAACGCACAGGTAGTCCTTAACATGTGACTGGTCCATTTCGAAATTACGACGGATCTACCACGGGGTTACTTACAACCTAGAACTAAGGAGAAACTTCCTGACAGTTAGAACAATTAACCAGTGGAACAACCTGCCTCCAGAAGCGGTGAATGCTCCAACACTGGAAGTTTATAAGAAGAGACTGGTCAGCCATTTGTCTGAAATGGTATAGGGTTTCCTGCCTGAGCAGGGGGTTGGATTAGATGACCTCCAAGGTCCCTTCCAACTTTATTATTATTGTTGTTATTATTGTTGTAACCCAGATTC
>NW_015388672.1:269220-271654 GCF_001527695.2 Protobothrops mucrosquamatus | reverse complement strand
GAACAATTAACCAGTGGAACAACCTGCCTCCAGAAGCGGTGAATGCTCCAACACTGGAAGTTTATAAGAAGAGACTGGTCAGCCATTTGTCTGAAATGGTATAGGGTTTCCTGCCTGAGCAGGGGGTTGGATTAGATGACCTCCAAGGTCCCTTCCAACTTTATTATTATTGTTGTTATTATTGTTGTAACCCAGATTCCAAGTTCCAATGGTCCAGGCCCCACCCCCTGCAGTCACATGACTGGTCGGCAACATGGCGGTGTTTACAACCTCCCATGACCACATTTTATGACGGTTTTGCTGAAAACGTACACGTTTGGGTTTAGGCAAAGCTGCGTCCCTTGATTGGTCCGTTTAATGACCATGGTGTTATAAAATCAGATCTGTCACATTTTATGACTGTCATGACTTATGAGCATGATGGGCAGCCTCCATTGTGGTCATAAGTTGAGGACAATGGATGGAATAGATGGAAACTAACCAAGGAGAGAAGCAACCTAGAACTAAGGAGAAACTTCCTGACAGTTAGAACAATTAACCAGTGGAACAACCTGCCTCCAGAAATGGTGAATGCTCCAACACTGGAGGTTTTTAAGAAGAGACTGGACAGCCATTTGTCTGAAATGGTATAGGGTTTCCTGCCTGAGCAGGAGGTTGGACTAGAAGACCTCCAAAGTCCATTCCAATTCTATTATTCTGTCAAATATTTACAACTGGTGTCTTCCCATTTTCATCTAAAAAAACCTACAACTGGGATTCCATCACTGAATAGTTAAAGATGGTCCTTTAACACAACTTTTTCTGAAGAAAATCCTTTGAACTGATTTTTTCCCCCCTGTCAACTGGCGCATTATTCTCTCCCGAGCAATCTCTCGCTTTTTAATTCCACTACGCCGTTCATTTGCAGCACAATACACCTCAAAACATTAGCTGGGTCAGGTTATTTGCATTTTGATTACTATCTTGAATAAAGAGCAAGGAAGAAGTATGATATCCTGGAAGCCTTCTTTTGAAAACGGCAGATGAAGTTGGGCTGCTCACATAAACGGATCACTTATGTCTTTCTTTGTAACCCGAAGGAGAGGCTGGAATTAGTATTCTACAACTATAACAAGGAGAAATAATTCTTCTTCTTAAAGCAAGGCTTATTCAGCTTCCATGACAATTTTAAATTAAGTTCTAAAATATAGATAGCACAACCATTACATTCCACGTTCCTGTAAATACCGCAGCATCCCTCACCTGCCAAGGAAAACTAATAAGAACACCTGAGCTTTAAGAATGAATTTGTCTCTGAAGCACGGGCTGGCTTTCCAATGGCTTTAACATTTGCTTAAACAAATCATGGTTTTGTTAAATAAATCACTGAGGTGAGTACAGGAATACACGACTGTAAGCATGAAGTCAAAGCCATGGTTTTCCCAGTTGCAATGTATGGCTGTGAAAGTTGGACCATAAGAAAGGCTGAGCGACAAAGAATGGAGGCCTTTGAACTACGGTGCTGGAGAAGACTCCTGCGAGTCCCCTGTACTGCAAGGCGATCAAACCGGTCAGTCTTAGAAGAGATCAACCCCGACTGCTCTTTAGAAGGCCGGATCCTGAAGTTGAAACTCAAATACTTTGGCCACCTAATGAGAAAGAAGGACTCACTGGAGAAGAGCCTAATGTTGGGAAAGATGGAGGGCAATAGAAGAAGAAGAGGACGACAGAGAAGGAGGTGGCTGGATGGAGTCACTGAAGCAGTAGGCATGAGCTTAAATGCACTCCAAAAGATGGCAGAGGACAGGAAGGCCTGGAGGAACATTGTCCATGGGGTCGCGATAGGTCGGACATGACTTCGCAACTAACAACAACAACAACAAAGCATGAAGTGATGGCTTGCTTTGCTTACTTACATATCTGGATTGTAAAATTTGACTGATCGCTAGATGGCAGCAAAGAGCCAGTTTTCTGGATGACTCTACTGCCATCTACTGTCTCTCTGGATGTCTACAGCCCAGATATTGTAAATTTACAAGGACAAGGGTTGGATTCCTACACCTTGCTAAGCCAAATCCAAACAAACAGTACTAGTTTAGCATGATGTGAAAACTTCCCAGACGCCCTGGTTATTACTCATTTTCTTTCGAAGAACAAGATACGAAAAAAGTAACTAAGAATTGGATTCTCTCCCCCCCCCCCCCCGTATTAAGTGGTAATGAATTATTTTAGATGAGTTTTTCTCAGTGTGATCTGACAGGATAGTTTATATTTGTTATTGATTGTATTATTTTTGAAATATGATCACTCATGATTGAAGTGCCATATAAGATAGCTAGATAGAGATAGACAGACAGAGAGTGGAAAGTTGGATGAATACGGATAAAGATAGGAAGATGGATAAACAGGCACAGTTGGATAGATAGATAGATAGATAGATAGATAGATAGATAGA
>NW_015388672.1:234036-265995 GCF_001527695.2 Protobothrops mucrosquamatus | reverse complement strand
CAATCAAAAACCAGGTGGATGTGCCCTAAAGCAAAAAAAAAATAAATATTTTTTTGGGGACAAAAATACATATTTGGCTAGAAAAGATGTTAAGAAAACATGTAGATTTTAAACCAGAACTATTTTTATTAGGTGCATTATCAGGAAAATATGATAAAGAAAATGTATATTTAATGTTGCGTGTATTAAGAGCATGTTGCGTGTATTACCTATCTATCTATCTATCTATCTATCTATCTATCTATCTATCTATCTATCTATCTATCTATCTATCTATCTATCTATCATGTATGTACCTATCATGTATGTATGTACGTATGTTTGTATCTATCTATCTATCTATCATGTATGTATGTACCTATCATGTATGTATGTATGTATTTACCTATCTATCTATCTATCTATCTATCTATCTATCTATCTATCTATCTATCTATCTATCTATCTATCTATCTATCTATCTACCTACCTACCTACCTACCCACCTACGATGTATGTACCTATCATGTATGTATGTATGTATCTATCATGTATGTATGTACCTATCATGTATGTATGTATATGTATCTATATATCTACCTACCTACTACCTACCTACCATGTATGTATGTATGTATCTACCTATCATGTATGTATGTATGTATGTATGTATGTATCTATCATCTATGTATGTATGTATGTACCTACCTATGTATGCATGTATGTATGTATCTACCTATCATCTCTCTCTCTCTCCCTACCTACCTATCTACCTACCTACCTACCTCAACAGAATTCCTAACCAGCATGAAAAACACAGTCCCAAAGCACCCGGAGAATGGAAAGGAAGGATTGTTTTATTTTTTCCTATAGAATTTGTTGCTGTAGCAAACTTGATGTCCATATTAAGCTCTCCCTAGGAAACGTTAAGGCCCAATTTGGGCCATTTTGGCTGTTTACGATACCTATAATATGAAACGGCATCCTTTATGCCTCACGGCCATCAAGCTCCTGTCTTCTTCCTGAGGCCATATGATTTCTGGCATTTTTTAGAACGTTAAAGGGCGAAAAAAAAAAAAAAGAGAAAGAAAAGAAGAGGTCCACTCAGTGTTATTAGTCCTGGAATAAATATAATTTAGCCCCCGTTGTCTCATCTCTAAGCTGAGCATGGCGTTAACGTTTTATGTCTTCATCGCTGTGTGTAGCACAGGGCTGTGATCACTGCTGTGGGAATGCTGGTGTTTGCGTTCGTTTTCATTTTGGGCCTTTCGCTTGCTTTTTTTCTTCGCTTGCTCTCCTAACGGAAAATATATATATATATATATTCCCGGCCTTGCCAATCCATTCAATTACTGTATTTAACGGGAATGGTCTCCACAGGTTATCTCAGTCGTGCTGCGCTCTCTCAGCAGGGGGCGCTGCTGAGCCCGGGTTGTGGGTAAATACACCTGTGTGTAGGCATTTCATCCAGGTTAATCTGGTCGCCAGATGTGCCTAACTTCATCTGCATTGTTCAGGGCCTCCCGACTTTGGGCCAGGAGACGGTGAGTTCTAGTCCCACCTTAGGACGAAAGGCGGCTGGGTGACTTTGGGTCAATCGCCTGGAGATGGTGAGTTCTAGTCCCGCCTTAGGCATGAAAAAGCCAGCTGGGTGGCTTTGGGCCAATCACCAGGAGACAGGGAGTTCTAGTCCCGCCTTAGGCAGGAAGGCCAGCAGATCAGGTGACTTTGGATCACTCACCAGGAGATGGTGAGTTCTAGTCCTGCCTTAGGCATGAAAGCCAGCTGGGTGACTTTGGGCCAATCACTAGGAGACTGTGAGTTCTAGTCCTGCCTTAGGCGGAAGGCCAGCTGGGTGTCTTTGGGTCAATCGCCTGGAGACGGTGAGTTCTTGTCCCACCTTAGGACGAAAGACGGCTGGGTGACTTTGAGTCAATCACCAGGAGACGGTGAGTTCTAGTCCCGCCTTCGGCATGAAAAAGCCAGCTGGGTGACTTTGGCCCAATCACTAGGAGACTGTGAGTTCAAGTCTTGCCTTAGGCAGGAAGGCCAGTTGGGTGTCTTTGGGCCAGTCACCAGGAGCTGGTGAGTTCTAGTCCCTCTTTGGGCACGAAAGCAGCCAGATGACTTTGAGCCAGTCACTCTCTGTCAGCCCTAGATCGGAGGCAATGGCAAACCACTTCTGGAAAACCTTGGAAAAAAAAACAAACCCTGGAGGGATGTGCAGTTCACGTGGACATGAACGAACGNCAATCAAAAACCAGGTGGATGTGCCCTAAAGCAAAAAAAAAATAAATATTTTTTTGGGGACAAAAATACATATTTGGCTAGAAAAGATGTTAAGAAAACATGTAGATTTTAAACCAGAACTATTTTTATTAGGTGCATTATCAGGAAAATATGATAAAGAAAATGTATATTTAATGTTGCGTGTATTAAGAGCATGTTGTGTGTATTACCTATCTATCTATCTATCTATCTATCTATCTATCTATCTATCTATCTATCTATCTATCTATCTATCTATCTATCTACCTACCTATCATGTATGTACCTATCATGTATGTATGTACGTATGTTTGTATCTATCTATCTATCTATCATGTATGTATGTACCTATCATGTATGTATGTATGTATGTATGTATGTATGTATGTATGTATGTATGTATGTATGTATCTATCTATCTATCTACCTACCTACCTACCTACCCACCTACGATGTATGTACCTATCATGTATGTATGTATGTATGTATCTATCATGTATGTATGTACCTATCATGTATGTATGTATATGTATCTATATATCTACCTACCTACTACCTACCTACCATGTATGTATGTATCTACCTATCATGTATGTATGTATGTATGTATGTATGTATGTATGTATGTATCTATCATCTATGTATGTATGTATGTACCTACCTATGTATGCATGTATGTATGTATCTACCTATCATCTCTCTCTCTCTCCCTACCTACCTATCTACCTACCTACCTACCTCAACAGAATTCCTAACCAGCATGAAAAACACAGTCCCAAAGCACCCGGAGAATGGAAAGGAAGGATTGTTTTATTTTTTCCTATAGAATTTGTTGCTGTAGCAAACTTGATGTCCATATTAAGCTCTCCCTAGGAAACGTTAAGGCCCAATTTGGGCCATTTTGGCTGTTTACGATACCTATAATATGAAACGGCATCCTTTATGCCTCACGGCCATCAAGCTCCTGTCTTCTTCCTGAGGCCATATGATTTCTGGCATTTTTTTAGAACGTTAAAGGGCGAAAAAAAAAAAGAGAGAGAGAGAAAAGAAGAGGTCCACTCAGTGTTATTAGTCCTGGAATAAATATAATTTAGCCCCCGTTGTCTCATCTCTAAGCTGAGCATGGCGTTAACGTTTTATGTCTTCATCGCTGTGTGTAGCACAGGGCTGTGATCACTGCTGTGGGAATGCTGGTGTTTGCGTTCGTTTTCATTTTGGGCCTTTCGCTTGCTTTTTTTTCTTCGCTTGCTCTCCTAACGGGGAAAAAAACACATATTCCCGGCCTTGCCAATCCATTCAATTACTGTATTTAACGAGAATGGTCTCCGCAGATTATCTCAGTCGTGCTGCGCTCTCTCAGCAGGGGGCGCTGCTGAGACTGGGTTGTGGGTAAATACACCTGTGTGTAGGCATTTCAACCAGGTTAATCGGGTCGCCAGATGTGCCTAACTTCATCTGCATTGTTCAGGGCCTCCCGACTTTGGGCCAGGAGACGGTGAGTTCTAGTCCCACCTTAGGACGAAAGGCGGCTGGGTGTCTTTGGGTCAATCGCCTGGAGATGGTGAGTTCTAGTCCTGTCTTAGGCATGAAAGCCAGCTGGGTGGCTTTGGGCCAATCACCAGGAGACAGGGAGTTCTAGTCCCGCCTTAGGCAGGAAGGCCAGCAGACCGGGTGACTTTGGACCACTCACCAGGTCAGGAGATGATGAGTTCTAGTCCCACATTAGCCATGAAAGACAGCTGGGTGACTTTGGGCCAATCACTTCAGGAGATTGTGAGTTCTAGTCCTGCCTTAGGGGGAAGGTCAGCTGGGTGTCTTTGGGTCAATCGCCTGGAGATGGTGAGTTCTAGTTCTGCCTTAGGCATGAAAGCCAGCTGGCTGACTTTGAGTCAATCACCAGGAGACTGTGAGTTCTAGTCCGGCCTTCGGCATGAAAAAGCCAGCTGGGTGACTTTGGCCCAATCACTAGGAGACTGTGAGTTCAAGTCTTGCCTTAGGCAGGAAGGCCAATTGGGTGTCTTTGGGCCAGTCACCAGGAGCTGGTGAGTTCTAGTCCCTCTTTGGGCACGAAAGCAGCCAGATGACTTTGAGCCAGTCACTCTCTGTCAGCCCTAGATCGGAGGCAATGGCAAACCACTTCTGGAAAACCTTTGAAAAAAACAAACCCTGGAGGGATGTGCAGTTCACGTGGACATGAACGAACGGGAGGGGGGCGGGGGGGGGGGAAGAGGAGAAAATATGATTTCTTCAGGAGGCTACTCTAAGGACCTTTCCCCACAGGCCTGTACAGCAATTGTGTCTGAATTTAATGTTTGCTCTTCCAACCGGTGTGCCCCAAAGAAAGACCAAAACCACAGGGCTGCTTCAATGTATTGTCTAACACAGTGGTTCTCAACCTTTTTAATGCTGCGACCCCCAACCGGTCGTAAGTCGAGGACTAAACCGGTCGTAAGTCGAGGACTACCCAACCGGTCGTAAGTCGAGGACTTTCCCTGCCCGGGAGCGCCGCGCATGTGTGGTTCCGCCCCCTGCGCCGGCCGAGGCGTAGCTGGCAAGTGGCAGAGACGGAGCAGGCCGACCACCAGCTGGCCCAGCTCAAGGGAGGTAAGGCACCCGCCGGAAAAGGGGGAAAAAAATGGCAGACAGCCTTGCTTGGCGACCCCCGTGAAATGGTCGATCGACCCCAAATGGGGTCCCGACCCATAGGTTGAGAACCGCTGGTCTAACAGTTGGCCTATATATACCTTGCCATCAGTTCATTTAACTCATCAAACACAGAGATGTTAAGACAGAAATAATAATAATAATAATAACAACAACAACAACAACAACAACAACAACAACAATAATAATATAATCATCACCATCGTCATCCCAGGTCCTGGGTAAGGACTCGATAGGTAGACAAAAGGCCAAATCCAGTCTGAACATCTGGCTGACTGTGCGATGATCCATAATAATAATATTAATAGTAACTGACATCTAGGATGCTGGCAGCAACCCGTGTCAATCATCAGCGCCAGCCAATCTGAATGTTCAGTTGACTGAGGTTCATGTCTAATGAATAAATAATAATATAATAATAATAGTGATGATGACGATGATGATGATAAAAGACAGCCTAAGGTCATGCATCTGACCTCTTCATTATTATTGTGCAAGGCCATCCTGAGAAAACCTGGAGTTTATGGACAATGCAGAAGCCATTTGTACTGGGGGCGGCATCAAAAAAGAGATGAGAAAGAAAGAGTGCAGAGAAGAGCAACAAAGAGGATCAGGGGACTGGAGGCTAAAACATATAAGGAAAGGTTGCTGGAATTGGGTATGTCTAGTTTAATGAAGAGAAGGACGAGGGGGGACATGATAGCAGTGTTCCAATCAGGGGCTGCCCCAAAGGGGCTGCCCCAAAGAAGAGGGAGTCAAGCTATTCTCCAAAGCCCCTGAAGGCAGGACAAGAAGCAATGGATGGAAACTGATCAAGGAGAGAAGCAACTTAGAACTAAGGAGAAACTTCCTGACAGTTAGAACAATTAACCATTGGAACAACCTGCCTCCAGAAGCTGTGAATGCTCCAACATTGGAAGTTTTTAAGAAGAGACTGGACAGCCATTGGTCTGAAGTGGTATAGGTTTTCCTGCCTGAGCAGGGGGTTGGACTAGATCAGGGGTAGGCAACCTTGGCTCTTTTATGACCCGTGGACTTCAACTCCCAGAATTCCTGAGCCAGCATGAGGGAAACTTTGGCCCCTTCATGACCAGTGGACTTCAACTCCCAGAATTCCTGAGCCAGCATAAGGGAAACTTTGGCCCCTTCATGACCAGTGGACTTCAACTCCCAGAATTCCTGAGCCAGCATGAGGGAAACTTTGGCCCCTTCATGACTGGTGGACTTCAACTCCCAGAATTCCTGAGCCAGCCTGGCTCAACTTGGAAGCCTCTCCCTTTCCCCTCAGCATGGCTGGCTCAGGAATTCTGGGAGTTGAAGTCCACGAGTCATAAAAGAGCCAAGGATGCCTAGCCCTGGACTAGATGACCTCCAAGGTCTCTTCCAACTTTATTATTGTTATTATTGTTGTTATTACAAGCAACATTTTTTGTTTGAAAAACAAAAAAGACAAAGAGACAAGAAAGCAATGCCCACGAGTGTGGAAGTTTAGGCTCCAACGGGGGACCAGTCCCGTTCTGTGGCGGTGGGCAAGGACAGCTTCCTTGCAATGTTAAAACAGGGGGAAAACCTCGAAAATATCCCTTCCGGCTCTGGAAGGCAACTGATAAAAGATTCCTGAAGAGAATTAAGAGGGCGGAGGAAACAGGGAAGCCTGCAACGATGCTTAAGAGATTGAGAGAGAAAGCCGGAGGATGGTTGCACAGCCAGCCAAGCAGGGTTCATTAAAACGCCTGGCTGGAATCCAGGGGTTACAATAAGAGGCAACGTATTAATTGGGCATTGTTGAAATCCATCTGGAATGGCACGTGCGGCAGACACTCCCCCCCATCCCCAAAAAAAGTGTTGGGAGGGGGAACCGAGAAGAGAGGATGTGCTGAAAATAAAGAAGACCTAGTGGAAAGAGAATATGGCACAATAGTCCTTGACTCACAGCGACAACAACAACAGACAAGCACCTGCAACTTAACACCCCCGACTTAACAATTGTTGATAAGAAAGACAAAAAAGTCTGGATAGTGGACGTGGCAGAGCCTGGAGACAGCAGAAGAGACGAGAAAGAACTGGAGAAGATCACAAAATACAGAGACCTACAAATAGAAATAGAAAGACTGTGGCAAAGGCAAGCAAGGGTAGTACCAATAGTCATAGGCGCCTTGGGTGCAATCCCAAAACAACTGGAGCACCACTTGAACACCATCATCGGCATTGACACATTCGCCATTAGTCAATTGCAAAAGGCGGCCTTACTAGGAACCGCTTCCCTCCTGCAATGATATCTGTAATACCATCAAACATCCACATCTGCCTATCCCAGGTCCTTGGGAAGGACTCGATAGGTAGACAAAAAGGCCAAATCCAGCCTGAACATCTGGCTGACTGTGCGATGATCAATAATAACAATAACAACCACCACCACCACCACCACAACAACAACAATAATTCTTTTTTGCATAAGAAGAAAAACAAGAAAATCTGAACCATAATAATATTTTTATTTGCGGTCACAGACCAAAATCTGAACCATACATAAGCAGTCCGTATCTTTTTGGCTACTAAAATGAACATCCTTGGCTGGAAATATACTCTGCCAGAATAATAAAGTTGGAAGGGACCTTAGAGGTCATCTAGTCTAATCCTCTGCTCAGGCAGGAAACTCTATACCATTTCAGACAAATGGTTGTCCCCTCTCTTCTTAAAAACTTCCATTCACAGCTTCTGGAAGCAGGGTGTTCCACTGGTTATTTGTTCTGTCAGGAAGTTTCTCCTTATTTCCAGGTTGCTTCTCTCTTTGATCAGCTTCCAACCATTGTTTCTCGTCCTTCCCTCTGGTGCTTTGGAGACTAGTTTGACCCCCTCCTCTTCTTTGTGGCAGCCCCTCAAATACTGGAATGCTGCTATCATGTCTCCCCTATTTCTTCTTTTGTTTAGACTAGCCAAACCCAAGTCCTGTAGCCGTTCTTCCTATGTTTTAGTCTGCAGGCCTTGGATCATCTTAGTTGCTCTTCTCTGAACTTTTTCCAAAGTCTCAACACCTTTTTTTAAAGTATGGTGACCAAAACTGGCTGCAGTATTCCCGATGTGGCCTCACTAGGGTTTTAAAAAGCGGTACTAATACTTCGCGTGATCTTGATTCTATGCCTCTGTTTGTACAATCCAGGACTGTATTAGCATTTTTGGCCGCTGCTGCACACGGCTGGCTCATGGTCAAGCGATCGTCCACTCGGACTCCAAGGTCCCTCTCCCAATTGTTGTTTTTGACCCAGGTCTCACCCAATCTGTACTTAAACCTTTGATTTTTTCCTGCCTAAATGTAAAACTTTGCTTTTCTCCACATTAAAGCTCATTTTGTTGGATAGGGCCCATTGTTCCAGTTCCTTGCCTCCAGGCAAGGAAAAAGCATGGTGGTGCATGCCACTTGGTGGCCTCAGCTAGGAAGAAATCCCAAATCTCTTTTTCTTTCTTTCGTTAGTGAATGAGTGAGTGAGTGAGAGAGATATAGAGATAGAGATAGATAGAGAGAAAGGTGTTATAGTTATCGTTACCACTTCAGCTTATAGATTGATGGCTTCCAACTGGAATTTGCCTGAAGCGTTTCTTTTAAAGATCTGCCTTTCTTGAATGGGCACCAGGTGCTCGCCGGTGGAAACCACTTGTAGCACATCACTCAAGTTAGCATCGCCCAGGACAGGAGAATGAGGACCCATCTTCCAGAGAAACCAGATCTTAAAGGTTGCCAAAAATCCACAGGTGCTCCGGCCTTGAATGGCCCAGTCAGGCTAAATATTGCAGAAATGACCACTTCAGGCCAAATGAACAAGACGTATTTCCAGAACCAATGAAGTCCTTTCCAAAAGCCACCGAAGCAAGTCTTTAGGTAGGACAAGAACAGGATAACGAGAGTTGGAAGGGACCTTGGAGGTCGTCTAGTCCAACCCCCTGCTCAGGCAGGAAACCCTACTACAGAGGCCCCAAACCTTTTGGGCATCAGGGACCGGTTACATGGAGAGATATTTTTCCGCGGACCAAGGAGTGTATGTGGTTTTGTGTGCTGCCTGCATCCCGCGGATGGGGCTTTGCTTGTTTGTGGGGATCGGTTGCTGGCATGCCACGGCCCGGTACCGGTCCACGGACCGGGGTTTGGGGACCCCTGCCCTACTACACCATTCCAGACAAATGGCTGTCCGGTGTCTTCTTAAGAATCTCAGGTGAACGTCCTCACGTCAACGACCCGATTTTATGAAACTACTTTTTGGGGTGCTGGCGAAGTGAATCTGCAGCCATTAAGCAACACCCCCCCCCCCGTCTTTTTGCAAGAAGCCTGAAGTGACTTTGTTATAAGCTGCCACAAACCCGTGAGTTGCGTCGCACAACTGGGCAGGACTTCTCTGTCATCCACCTTCGTTCGTCATGCGATACAAATTTGGTCATTTGCACCCACCGTGCGATGATGCCCCCAACATGCACGATGTCACATACACGCGTGTTTTGTATGCGCACGCCTGGTTATTATATCCCTTACGGCCGAGTTCGGGTGTCGGAAAGCCTGACGGTTAGAAAATGTTAAGGTGGTCCTCGAATTACGACCGTATAAGGTAGCCTGTCCCCCCCATTGTGGTCGTAACTTGTAAAACCGGTCGACTCAATTTCATGACCTTTCCTGCAGGGATTTTTAAAACGGACCAATGAATGCTGCTGTCATTAAGCACGTCCAGGCAGTCCTCGACTTACAGCAGTTCGCTTAGCGACCGTTTGAAGTGATAACGATGTGGGAAAGACTGACTTATGACTGTCTTTCATACTTACGACTACTGCAGCGTCCCCACAGTCACGTGATCAAAATCCAGAGGCTTGGCAACTGGCTCGTATTTATGATGGTCGCAGCGTGTCCCAGGGGTCACGCGTTCCCCTTTTACGACCTCCTGACGAGCAAAGTCCACGGGGAAGCTGGGTTCCTTAACGACGGTGTGGCTAACTTTAACCGCTGCAGTGATTCACTTAACAAAGAAGGGCGTCCAATGGGGCAAAAACTCATAGCCACTGCCTCGCTTAGCAACGGAAATGTTGGGCTTCATTGTGGTCGCACGTTGAGGACTACATGCATTTACTAAAGTTGCCGCATCCGTTTTGGAAGTTTTTAAGAAGAGACTGGACAGCCATTTGTCCGAAATGATATAGGGTTTCCTGCCTGAGCAGGGAGTTGGACTAGATGACTTCCAAGGTCCCTTCTGAGTCTGTTATTCTTTTTCCTTCCTTCCTTCCTTCCTTCCTTCCTTCCTTCCTTCCTTCCTTCCTCCCTCCCTCCCTCCCTCCCTTCTCCAACACTGGAAGATTTTAAGAAGAGACTGGACAGCTATTTGTCCGAAATGGTATAAGGTTTCCTGCCTGAGAAGTGGGTTGGACTAGATGACCTCCAAGGTCCCTTCCAACTCTATTATTATTATTATTATTATTGTTGTTGTTGTTGTTGTTTGTTGTTGTTGTTTGTGATCTTCCTCGGTGTCTCCTGACCGGCAAAGTCAATGGGAGAAGTTGGATTTGCTTAATGACTTCATGATCCACTTAACAACCGTGGCAAAAACAGCTCATAAAATGAGCCCCACTTAAGATGGTCTGCCAGATGGACACATTTAGTACTGTACTTCCCCGAATATAAGCCCTACCCCCAAAATAAGCCTCTCAAAATCGTCAGCTGGATGGACGCATTTAGTACCGTATTTCCCCCAAATATAAGCCCCACTTAAGATCGTCAGCCAGACGGACGCATTTAGTACCATATTTCCTCGAATATAAGCCCCACCCCCAAAATAAGCCCCACAAGATCGTCAGCCAGATGGACACATTTAGTACCACGTTTCCCCGAATATAAGCCCCACCCCCAAAAGAAGCCCCACTTAAGATCGCCAGCCGGACGGACGCATTTAGTACCGTATTTCCACAAATATAAGCCCCACTCCCAAAATAAGCCCCACTTAAGATCGTCCGCTGGACGGACGCATTTAGTACCGTATTTCCCTTAATATGACCCCTAGTGCATCTTTTGGAGCAAACAATAATATAAGACCCAGTTTTATTTCCAGGGAAACACGGTATCCCGACCCTTCTTTCCTTACCTTTGACAAAGGCACAGATTATCATTACCCACCAATTTTCCCCCTGCTCCTCACTATGATGTTGCCTACTTGCAGTCGAGACCCTGAGAACAATTGATTACTTTTCCACCCCACAAAACCCCTCTTCATATTCAGCTTAGGCTAAAACAAGCCTGTCTGGATCCAGCATTAAATCTCTTGCAAGCATTTGGCTAGGGACTGACCCCAATTAAGGGCGGGAGTGCATTTTCACTAATGCAGTAAAAATAAAATAAAATAAAATAAAATTCCAAACGAAACCCTGTGTCAAATTTGGTGCCACTGTCCCCCCCTCGCACCCGTTCCCTGGTTCAATTGCCAAACTGCACTGTGCATTTCCCATCATCTGTGAATTGAAAATGGGACATTAACGGACTTCTGATGGGGGGGGAGGGAAGAGAAAAAAAGACAGATGATTTATAACTGCGGTTCTCGCTGACCCCTCCAGTGCAACCGGAGCTAAGCGTTTCTCCACTTTTAAAACAATCACCTATTGATTTTTTTTGGGGGGGTAAATGTCCTTCATCTTTAAACGAGCCGCTCTTCTCATTGGCCATTTTTGCCGGCTTTAAGAATAATTGGTGTTCGATGGAAGTTTAATCAACATAGAAAGCTGACTTCAAGCCCCCCCCCTTTCTTTCTTTAATTATTTTAGAGCGTTCCGACTTTTTTTTTTTAGAATTTTTAGTTTTTTCAGTTGCACAAACAGCCTTTTGTTACGTTGGTCTTCTGCAAAGAGGAAGTGAGAGTCCCACGAATTAGCAGAGCAGTGGAGAATTGCATGATAGTACGGAGCAGTTTTGAAAAAAAAAAAGATTTTTAATCAATAGATCATTGTGGAGATTCTCTCCTCACTTTGCTGAAAATGGAACTACGGGCAGTCCTTGGCTTACGATGGGTTTGCTTAGTGACTGTTCAAAGTTATGACGAACCGCCAGAGGGATGATATTACCTAACTTGGTAACGATTACCTAACTTGGTAATGACTCGTCTGCAAGTCGTCTTCCTTCTCCACTCCACTCCCTTCTACCACTGATAATGTTACATCATCATCATCATCATCATCATCATCATCATCATCATCATCATCATCCTCATCATAGTTGAAGAAGAAGAAATGGCTTTGGAAGAATATCTGAAGAACAATGATGGAGATGCACTGAAATTAGTATATCAGGAAGGCTTACTGACTACTGGAGAGACCAAACTGGCCTATAAGAAAGACCAAATGAAGAACAGAATAGAGGCATGGGAAGACAAAGCACTACATGGCCAGTACGTTAAAAAAAACAGCTGGGAAAGCAGATAATAACAAGACCTGGCAATGGCAAAGAGCAGGAAAATTGAAGAAAGAGACCGAGGGACTAATTCTGGCTGCACAAGACCAAGCCTTAAGGACAAATGCATACAAAGTCAAAATGGAGAAGACAGCAACAGACAGTAAGTGCCGCCTATGCAAAGAAGCCGAAGAAACAGTGGACCACCTGGTAAGCTGCTGCAAGAAGATTGCACAGACTGACTACAAGCAGCGGCATGACAAAGTAGCAACAATGGTGCATTGGAAGATCTGCAAGAAATACCATTTGCCTGTAAGCAAGAACTGGTGGGATCATAAAATAGAGAAAGTCATAGAAAATGATAAAGTTAAAGTGCTCTGGGACTTCAGAATTCAAACAGACAAGCACCTGCAACATAACACCCCGGACTTAACAACAACAACAACAGACAAGCACCTGCAACATAACCCTCCCGGACTTAACAACTGTCGATAAGAAAGACAAAAAAGTCTGGATAGTGGACGTGGCAGTGCCTGGAGACGGCAGAATAGACGAAAAAGAACTGGAGAAGATAACAAAATACAAAGACCTACAAATAGAAATAGAAAGACTNTATTATTATTATTATTATTATTATTATTATTATTATTATTATTATTATTATTATTCTGTTGGATTAGCCCTAAAAGAGTATCTTAAGTTTATTTTATTTATTCATATCCCACTTTTATTATGCTTTTTAAACAACACGAGGCAGTGAACATACCTAATACTCCTTCCTCCTCCTATTTTCCCCACAACTACCCAGTGAGGTGGGTTGGGCTGAGAGAGAGGGACTGGTCTAAAGTCACCCAGGTGGCTTTCGTGACTAAGGCGGGACTAGAACTCACCATCTCCAGGTGATTAGCCCAAAGTCACCCAGCTGGCTTTCATGGTAGGGTAGAATTAGAACTCACTGTCTCCAGGTGATGGGCTCAAAGTCACCCAGCTGACTTGCGTGCTGAAGGCAGGACCAGAACTCACAGTCACCTGGTTGTTAACTTGGTGCCTTGACCCACTAGACCAGGGGTAGGCAACCTTGGCTCTTTTATGACTCGTGGACTTCAACTCCCAGAATTCCTGAGCCAGCATGGCTCAGCTTGGAAACTTCTCCCTTTCCCCTCAGCATGGCTGGCTCAGGAATTCTGGGAGTTGAAGTCCACGCGTTATAAAAGGGCCAAGTTTGAAGACCTCTGCTCTAAAGGTACAAACCAGTAGTTCCACCGGATGTAGAGTTGGTCTATAGCAGGGGTGGGGAATCTTGGCTCTTTTATGACTTGTGGACTTCAACTCCCAGAATTCCTGAGCCAGCCATGCTGAGGGGAAAGGGAGAGGTTTCCAAGCTGAGCCATGCTGCCTCAGGAATTCTGGGAGTTGAAGTCCATCAGTCATAAAAGAGCCAAGGTTGCCTACCCCTGGTCTAGACTCTAGGCCTAGGGTAGGGGTCTTCAAACTTGGCCCTTTTATGACTCGTGGACTTCAACTCCCAGAATTCCTGAGCCAGCCATGCTGAGGGGAAAGGGAGAGGTTTCCAAGCTGAGCCACGCTGGCTCAGGAATTCTGGGAGTTGAAGTCCACGAGTTGTAAAAGAGCCAAGGTTGCCTACCCCTGGTCTAGACTCTAGGCCTAGGGTAGGGGTCTTCAAACATGGCTCTTTTATGACTCATGGACTTCAACTCCCAGAATTCCTGAGCCAGCCATGCTGAGGGGAAAGGGAGAGGTTTCCAAGCTGAGCCACGCTGGCTCAGGAATTCTGGGAGTTGAAGTCCACGAGTCGTAAAAGAGCCAAGGTTGCCTACCCCTGGTCTAGACTCTAGGCCTAGGGTAGGGGTCTTCAAACATGGCTCTTTTATGACTCATGGACTTCAACTCCCAGAATTCCTGAGCCAGCCACGCTGAGGGGAAAGGGAGAGGTTTCCAAGCTGAGCCATGCTGGCTCAGGAATTCTGGGAGTTGAAGTCCACGAGTCATAAAAGAGCCATGGTTGCCTATCCCTGCACTAGACCAAACCAGTGGCTGCTCAGGAATGTGATCCCACGAAAAGATATCCCTAAACAAACCATTTTTCTTTATTTACATGTCACATTTATTGGCCACCAATCTCCCAAACAAATGGCTAAATTAAAGGGGTCTCTGGAAAAAGAAATTCCAATGGGGACAAAAACCACCCTCTCCCCTCTCCACCAGCACTGCTGTTTTCCAGATACTCCCCATTAACTATCTTGGTTAACAGTCAAGAAGTCCCTGAACCTTTTACCACTACTAGCTGCGATGACTTGGAAAGTTAAACAATGAAAGTCTCCTGATGAATTTCTGAACGGGGGAGACAGATGCCCCCCCAAACATGGTGCATTCTTATCCCTTATCCCTTTGATGGCCACAAAATAAGGATTCTCACCCACAGACTTCATCCACGTGTTGGAAGGGTACTCCAAAAGTTGTGGCCTTAACACATCTTAAGAGCCCCAAATTGGAGAAGATTGCCCCCCGGGTTAGTGGTTTGTGGTGCACCCAAGGTTTCAACCACTTTTCTTAGATCCAACATGGTTAAACTAGGCTACCTGCAAGCAAGGGGGGGGGGGTTATTGGCCACAGAAATGTCATATTTTGATAGTTTACAAGGAAACCCTGATATTAGAATAGAGAGCAGTGGTGGCGAACCTATGGCACGGGTGCCAGAGGCGGCACTCAGAGCCCTCTCTGTGGGCACGCGCACCGTCGCCCCAGTCCTAGGCCATCAGCTGGGTTTTATAAAACCTTTTCGCTTTAGGCCTCCGCCGCCATGTGCAAAAAAAAAAAAAAAGGTTGAATCAATCAGTCAATTTCAATTTCTCGCTAGGAAAAAAAAGATCTTGCAAAGTTGGAATTGACTGATTGAACTTTTTAGTCCCATCCAGTCTGCCGTTACCACCACAGCCACGCCCGCCCAATGGGCCACACCCACCCGGCACCCGACGATGCATAAGTGGGTTTTGGGTTGCAGTTTGGGTACTCGGTCTCTAAAAGGTTTGCCATCACTGGAATAGAGAAATGAAGAATAGAACAGAATAGAATAGGAGAAAGAATAGAATAAAAGAAAGAATAGAGAAAGAATAGAATAGAATATAGAATAGAATAGAATAGAATAGGAGAAAGAATAGAAGAAATAATAGAATAGAGAAAGAATAGAATATAGAATAGAATAGGAGAAAGAATAGAATAGGAGAAAGAATAGAATAGAATAGAGAAAGAGAATAGAATAGAATATAGAAAAACCTCTCTCCACGGAACCGGTCCCTGGTGCCCCAAATGTTGGGGGTCTCTGCCCTAAAACGATGGTCACATCAGTATAATAAAAAAAGGAGACTGGGGTTTTTGTTTTTTCCCCCTCCCCTTTCTTTCATCCAGGGATGATTTTTTTGTTTTTCCTCCATGTTCAACATGTGGAAGCAGGATCCATGCCGGAGCGATGGATGGGAGGGGAGGGAACAGGAGGGGAGCCACCCACCCCCTTGAAATCCTGGCAGCCGCAGTGGAAACCTTGATGCTTTGTGTACATAATGAAAAAGGTGGATCATGCAGGCTGTCGGAGGATAAATTCACCCGCTCGTGAAATGTCTCCGCGCTGTCATTAAAACCAGGGCAGGAAGCTTGAATCCCTCCAATCCACACACCCCCCCCCCCCGCTCAGCCCCTCTCCCAGCCCCACTCCCCCCACCCAGGAATAACAAGGACTCTGCAAAAAATCAAAACGAAATGCCACCAGATTAGAGCTTGGCTTTTGCATATATTTTTTTTTATTTTTTATTTGCAAAACGGCAGATTCGCTGCTGCAAATGTTCCCAGCTAGAAAAATAATTGGAATCAGAAGCTTGTCTTTATGAGAACGGGGAATCCTGCTGGATCCTGGGTTTATTTATTTTTTTCCCCCATTTTTTTTATTGCTCATGCGAGGAAACAAAAGAGCAGAACGATCCAGCGCGGGGGGGGGGGGGAATAAAGAAAAGGAAAAAAGAGAATTGCTCTTTGCAAAATAGGATTTGTTCTATTTTGGAATGGCTTCTGAATTTAAGAACGGTCTTAGTTGGAGCTGGGAATTCCGGATATTTAAACTACTCCCCCATCACCACCCAGCCCCCCATTTCTAGATGCAGGTAGAATAGCTGGGACTGGGACAGATGGACTCTAGGATAATTCCCTTTCTACCCCCCTCTCCCTTTTCTGTAATTTGGCTAACCACATTACACTTTTTCTAGGACACCCTTTCTCAGTTCGTGGAGGCTGCGAGGATCTGCAAGGAGGCTAAACGATTTAATTGAATTAAATCCTATTTAATTCAGAGACGTTAAGACAGAGATAAGCAGTGGGGTACCACAAGGCTCCGTCTTAGGCCCAGTTCTCTTCAATATCTTCATCAATGACTTAGATGAGGGAATTGAAGGGGAACTCATCAAATTTGCAGATGACACCAAACTGTCAGGAGTAGCCAACACCCCAGATGACAAACTCAGGATCCAAAAAGATCTTGACAGACTTGAACAATGGGCCCTATCCAACAAAATGAGTTTCAATGTGGAGAAAAGCAAAGTCTTACATTTAGGCAGGAAAAATCAAAGATATAAGTACAGATTGGGCGAGACCTGACTCAAAAACAATAACTGTGAGAGGGACCTTGGAGTCCTAGTGGACGATCCCTTGACCATGAGCCAGCCGTGTGCAGCAGCAGCCAAAAAAGCCAATACAGTCCTGGGTTGTATAAACAGAGGCATAGAATCAAGATTACGCGAAGTATTAGTACCGCTTTATAAAACCCTAGTAAGACCACACCTGGAATATGCAGCCAATTTTGGTCACCATATCACAAAAAAGATGTTGAGAGTTTGGGAAAAATTCAGAGAAGAGCAACTTAATATGATCCAAAGCCTGGAGACTAAAACATACGAAGAACGGCTGCAGGACTTGGGTTTGGCTAGTCTAAAGAAAAAGTAGGGGAGACATGATAGCAGTATTCCAGTATCTGAGGGGCTGCCACAAAGGAGAGATGGGGGTCAAACTATTCTCCAAAGCACCAGAGGGCAGGACGAGAAACAATGGATGGAAACTGATCAAAGAGAGAAGCAACCTGGAATTAAGGAGAAACTTCCCGACAGTGAGGACAATTAACCAGTGGAACAGCTTGCCACCAGAAATTGTGGGCGCTCCATCACTGGAAATTTTTAAGAGGAGACTGGACAATCACCTGTCTGAGATGGTATAGATCTCCTGCCTGAGCAAGGGATTAGACTAGAAGACCTCCATGGTCCCTTCCAGCTCTGTTATTCTATTCTATTCTATTCTATTCTATTCTATTCTATTCTATTCTATTCTATTCTGTTTTCTGTTCTACTCTACTCTACTGAGATAAAAAATTGGCTAGCCTTTGCTCCAAACGCTAGCCAATTTTTTATTTCTAAATATCTAAAAATCCTCTTAGTATGGGATCATCTGGAAAGTGGATTAATCAATTAATTAATAGAATAGAAAGAGTAGAGTAGAAATAGAATAGAATAGAATAACAGAGTTGGAAGGGACTTTGGAGGTCCTCTAGTCCAAACACCTGCTCAGGCAGGAGACCCTATACCATTTCAGACAAATGGCTGTCCAGTTTCTTCTTAAAAACCTCCCGTGTTGGAGCATCCACAACTCCTGGTGGCAAGTCGTTCCACTGGTTAATTGTCCTCACTGTTAGGAAGTTTCTCCTTAGTTCCAGGTTGCTTCTCTCCTTGATGAGTTTCCATCCGTTGCTTCTTGTCCTGCCTTCAGGCGCTTTGGAGAATAGCTTGACTCCCTCTTCTTTGGGGCAGCCCCTGAGATATTGGAAGCCTGCTATCATGTCCCCCCCTCGTCCTTCTCTTCACTAAACTAACGTAGTTTGATGAGTTCTCCTCCAGGTTTTTGAAGAGAGGAACAACAATCTCTTCCAACCTATGGGGAACTTGCTAGTTCTCCTGTTACTCTCAAAGACATTAACAGTTCTGAGATCACCTCTGCTAGTTCCTCCAGCCCTCGAGGATGTAATTAATCTAACTCTGGAGACCTGAATTGATTTAAATTAGCCAAGTGTTCTTTTTATTTTCTTATCTATCCTGGCTACTAGCAGCAGAGCGGAAGAACTGCCAGCCAGAACATCCTTTTCCTTCCAAGAGAGGAGAGATTATGACTATCTGGCATTACTTCTTAACAATTCATTGATTGTGACCTACAACAGCCCTACAGTTTCCTTGCTTTGCTTATTATTATTATTATTATTATTTTTTCCTGACGTGTCTGAAAAGGTATACATTCTTTTAGTGGCCATTTGAAGTTACAACAGCACTTAAAAAAGTGACTTTATGACCGATTTGGACTCTTAAGACTGCTGCCGCCTCCCCGTGATCAAAATTCAGACGCTTGGCCGCTGACTCGTATTTATGACGGTCGTAGTGTCCCTGGGGGGGTCCCATGATCCCCCTTTGTGACCTTCTGACAAGCAATAATAATAATAATAATAATAATAATAATAATAATAATAATAATAATAATAATAATAATAATAATAAAGTTGGAAGGGACCTTGGAGGTCATCTAGTCCAACCCCCTGCTGGGGAATCTGGGGAAGCCAGATTCACTTCACAAACGTGTTACTAACTTAACAATTGCAAGATTCACTTAACAACTGTGGCAAGGGAGGTCAAAAATAGGGCAAAACTCACTTAACAACTGTCTTGGTTAGCGACATAAATTTTGGGCTCAATTGTGGTTATAAGTTGAGGACTAACTGTATATCTTTTATTTTAAGCATTTATTGCAGGCTTCGGCAATTTCCGCACTTCATCCTTTTAGATGCAATTTCTGGTAACAACTTCCAGCAACTTTCCGGGTTAGATGATTCTTCTATTTCTTTGTACACGTTAATCATCTTTACAAGTAGTTCCCGACTTACAACTGTAATGGAGCCTATAGATTAGGACAGCCGTAAAATGGGTGGGACATACAATTGACCTGATTTTATGACCTTAAGTGAACACTGTGGCCGTTAAACAAATCAATAATAATAATAATAATAATAATAATAATAATAACAACAACAACAACAACAACAACAACAACAACAATAAAGTTGGAAGGGACCTTAGAGATCATCTAGTCCAACCCCCTGCTCAGGCAGGAAACTCTATACCATTTCGGACAAATGGCTGTCCAGTCTCTTCTTGAAAACTTCCAGTGTTGGCGCATTCACCGCTTCTGGAGGCAGGTTGTTCCACTGGTTAATTGTTCTCACTGTCAGGAAGTTTCTCCTTAGTTCCAGGTTGCTTCTCTCCTTGATGAGTTTCCATCCGTTGCTTCTTGTCCTGCCTTCAGGTGCTTTGGAGAATAGCTTGACTCCCTCTTCTTTGGGGCAGCCCCTGAGATACTGGAACACTGCTATCATGTCCCCCCTCGTCCTTCTCTTCATTAAACTAGACATACCCAATTCCAGCAACCGTTCCTTATATGCTTTAGTCTCCAGTCCCCTAATCATCTTTGTTGCTCTTCTCTGCACTCTTTGTAGAGTCTCAACATCTTTTTTACATCGTGGTGACCAAAACTGGATGCCGTATTCCAAGTGTGGCCTTACCAAGGCCTTGTAAAGTGGTATTAACCCTTCACCTGATCTTGATTCTATCCTTCTGTTAATGCAGCCTAGCACTGTGTTGGCTTTTTTGGCAGCTGTAGCACACGGCTGGCTCCTGTTTAAGTGATTGTCCAATGGGTTTGCTACAGGTACGATTTTATCCCAAGCCACAAGTAATTGTCATTTTGGTTTTTTGCAAAATCGTTGTTAAATGTGACCCATGGCACATTGCAAACAGTCCTTAATATGATCCAGTTGCCAACTGCACGAAGTTTTATAATTGAAATTTCAAATCCTGGTCACAAATGGCCCCCAGAGTAGGTCCATCATAATGGTTGCCAAGCAACTTGTCTTAAATTAAGGACCACTAATTAATCTTCTCTTTCTGAGGAATCCTGCAGAATAAACCAAAGATGGTTTCCAAGCAATAAACCAGAAGCTCAGCATTCCCATCAGTCTTCCTTTTTCCTAAATTCCAATTCTGAAACCGGAAGTGGCAAAATTAAAGAAGCAAATAAGCACAGTGAAATATTAGCTGGGAAAAGCAGCAGCCACGAGGGGATAAAATTGCCTTTAGAAGGGTGGCAAACCATGAAATCTGAACATTTTTCGAATGAAATTAATGCTCAGCCTAGATACATCATTGAAAAACACAACCGATTTCAGCTCGTTGACATTTTGACTTAAGTGTGTTAAAATAACTCTAACTAGACATTTCAGTGCTGTAACAGAGGCAAAAATAATGGAATGTCATCAAACTGATAGGCCACTTTTTTTTAGAAAAAAATGCAAATTGCTTAGATCCAATTTTGGTCACCACAATAGAAAAAAGATGTTGAGACTCTAGAAAGAGTAGAGATAAGAGAGACAAAGATGATTAGGGGACTGGAAGCTAAAACATACAAGGAACGGTTGCTGGAATTGGGAATGTCCAGTTTAATGAAGAGAAGGACGAGGGGGGACAGGATAGCAGTCTTCCAGTATCTCAGGGGCTGCCCCAAAGAAGAGGGAGTCAAGCTATTCTCCAAAGCGCCTGAAGGCAGGACAAGAAGCAGTGGATGGAAACTAATCAAGGAGAGAAGCAACCTAGAACTAAGGAGAAACTTCCTGACCGTCAGAACAATTAACCAGTGGAACCACCTGCCTCCAGAAGCTGTGAATGCTCCAACACTGGAAGTTTTTAAGAAGAGACTGGATAGCCATTTGTCTGAAATGGTATAGCAGGGGTCCCCAACCCCCGGTCCGTGGACCAGTACCGGGCCACGGCATGCCAGCAACCGGTCCGCACAAACAAGGAAAGCCCCATCCGTGGGATGCAGGCAGCACACAAAACCACACACTTTCCAGTCTGTGGAAAAACCTTTCTCCATGAAAATGGTCCCTGGAGTGCCTGGCTGAGGAATTCTGGGAGTTGAAGTCCACCAGTCGTAAAAGGGCCAAGTTTGAAGACCCCTGGTCTGGATCCAAGCCTGCAGTTTCATCAAAATGGCAGACTGAGGAATTCTGGGAGTTGAAGTCCACCAGTCATAAAGGGGCCAAGTTTGAAGACCCCTGACATAATGTGAGGGGGAAATAATGCTAACTCAGAAAGCTAAACCGGTGTTTCTCAACCTTAGCCATTTTAAGAGGTGTGGACTTCAACTCCCAGAATTCCCCAGCCAGCTATGCTTTGTCCCCAACCTGCTCTTCTACCTTGTGGCATCACATAATGCGGGGGCCTTCAAACCTGGCCCTTTTATGACTGGTGGACTTCAACTCCCAGAATTCCTCAGCCAGCGTGCCTGGCTGAGGAATTCTGGGAGTTGAAGTCCACAAATCATAAAAGGGCCAGGGTTGAAGACCCCTGCTCTAGACGGTCTCCTATGAGCCTGATATTACTTAAATCAGATCTAAGTGTTTAAAAAAATACCCCTGTGATTTCTAATTTCCAGCAAGGACTTTTTTTTTAATTTTAAATTAGAGAAACAAGGCCAATAATACCCTCTATGGGAACGGTTTCATCCCAGTTGCTTTAGCCGAGTTTCAAAATGGAAACCATATCTTTAATGCTAATTAGACACCGCATCCCTTCGTCTTCCTGTCCCCGTGTAAATAACAATTAGCAATAATTTAGCAGTTGTAGGCGCTGGCATCTCCTCTAAACCATTGTATCCCACTCAAGTTTCCTTTGCATTAATTAGGATCATAAGCCAATCAGAGCTAATTAAGAAGCAAGTAAGTATAATAATAAATGAAACAAAACTAGTGATTTGTATCTGTTGAGTAGGTTTTTCCTTTTCGCCGTTGCCGTTCATCAAATAGCCGTAAATGCAGAGGAACTTCGTCTAATTGAAACTAATTATGAGCCTTCCCTTGCTACTTTGGGCCTCGTGTTCAAATCCCACGAAGCTCATTAAAAAAAAGAGAAAGAGAGAGAGAGAGAGAAAAGCTAGAAAATCTTCAGCACATATTGCAACCTGCATCATTTTAATGAGCACCTGGCTCTAAAGGAAATAATAGGGATCTGTGGCAACATTTGGTCTCCCCATTTCTTCCTAGCCTAGTGTTCTTCAACGGATATTGGACTACACTTCCCAGAATTCCTCTTAATCAGGCTTGTGGTGACTGACCAAAGTTACCCAGATGGTTTTCACGCCCAAGATGGGACTAGAACTCACAATCTCCTGGTGACTGGCCAAAGTCACCCAGATGGCTTTCACGCCTAAGGTGGGACTAGAACTCATAGTCTCCTGGTGACTTGCCCAATGAATGTTGACCAAGCGACCCTGGGGATGCTAAAATGGTCGTAAGTATGAAAAATGATCATAAGTCACTTTTTTTCAATGCCGTTGTAACTTTGAACGGTCACTAAATGAACGATTGTTAAGAACTACCTAGTTAGGCCCGGATGGATTACAGGTAATCCTTGACTTACAACAGCACTGAAACAGCGACTTACAACCGGTCCTCGCACTTACGACCACTGCAGCATTCCCCGTTGTCACGTGATCAAAAGTCAGACGCTTGGCAACTGACTTGTATTTATGACAGTTGCATGTCAGGTTGATCACCATCTGTAACCTTTGACAAACAAAATCAACGGGGGAAGCCCAATTCGCTTAACGGCTACATGTTTCACTTAACAACCGCGCTGACTCGCTTACCAACCGTGGCAAAAAATGGACACACACACACCTGCCCAGCTGACCTTTGCCCCCATGTTTGCCAGGATTGGGGAAACTGTCTCAGAACTGACAGCTGAGAAGGAAATCAAGGTTAGACGGTAGGAAAAGGGACAGATGCATTAAACGGTACACGCGGGCTGCTTGTGTGTCGATTCGAAGCATGCGTACTTCGTCCTCGCTGGTTGTGATGGGGTTGCACAGCTTGTGACTGGTTGTGTGGTTGTGCGCCGAGTGCTTACTGCAGGCGGTGACCTTTATGTTTCGTTACCCAACTGACGTGTGTGGCTGTGTGTATGGCGATTGACTATGTGCGAAAGGTAAATAATTTCTTTATTTTAAAAAATCGTTGGGTGACAAATGGACAGCCATTTGTCCGAAATGGTATAGGGTTTCCTGCCTGAGCAGGGGGTTGGACTAGATGACCTCCAAGGTCACTTCCAACTTTATTATTATTATTAATTGAAAATCTTTTTTTAATGTTTAGTGTAAAAGTGTGACCCCAAATTTAAAAATGAAAAAAAAAAATAGTAATTACTTCTCAACCACCGGTCCTACTAAGACAGGGGCAGGCAACCTTGGCTCTTTTATGACTGGTGGACTTCAACTCCCAGAATTCCTGAGCCAGCCATGCTGAGGGGAAAGGGAGAGGTTTCCATGCTGAGCCACGCTGGCTCAGGAATTCTGGGAGTTGAAGTCCACAAGCCACGAGGGGGGGCATAGTTCCCCCATGCTGGCTCAGGAATGCTGGGAGTTGAAGTCCACAAGGAGTATTATTATTATTATTATTATTATTATTATTATTATTGTTATTATTGTTGTTGTTGTTGTTGTTGTAGTAGTAGTAGTAGTAGTAATAATAATAATAATAATAATAATAATAATAATAACAATAATAATAATAGTAATAATTGAAGAAAGAGACCGAGGGACTAATTCTGGCTGCACAAGACCAAGCCTTAAGGACAAATGCATATAAAGTCAAAATTGAGAAGACAGCAACAGACAGTAAGTGCCGCCTATGCAAAGAAGCTGAAGAAACAGTGGACCACCTGGTAAGCTGCTGCAAAAAGATCGCACAGACTGACTACAAGCAGCGGCATGACAAAGTATCAACAATGGTGCATTGGAAGATCTGCAAGAACTGGTGGGATCATAAAATAGAGAAAGTCATAGAAAATGATAAAATTAAACTGCTCTGGGACTTCAGAATTCAAACAGACAAGCACCTGCGACGTAACACCCCGGACTTAACAATTGTCGATAAGAAAGACAAAAAAGTCTGGATAGTGGAGGTGGCAGTGCCTGGAGACGGCAGAATAGACGAGAAAGAACTGGAGAAGATAACAAAATACAAAGACCTACAAATAGAAATAGAAAGACTGTGGCAAAGGCAAGCAAAGGTAGTACCAAGAGTAATAGGCGCCTTGGGTGCAATCCCAAAACAACTGGAGCACCACTTGAACACCATCATCGGCATTGACACATTCGCTATTAGTCAATTGCAAAAGGCGGCCTTCCTAGGAACTGCTTCCATCCTGCGACGAGATCTGTAATACCATCCAACATCCACATCTGCCTATCCCAGGTCCTGGGTAAGGACTCGATAGGTAGACAAAATGCCAAATCCAGTCTGAACATCTGGCTGACTGTGCGATGATCAATAATAATAATAATAATAATAATAATAATAATAATAATAATAATAATAATAATAATAATAATAATAATAATAAATGAACGCATGAATAGATGAATAAAGTGCAGGATCCGATCCTAAGACCCAGTTAGCATCTTTTCCTCTGCAGTGCAGGGCACCCAGTATTTCCTAATTAAAATCCCACTTTTTAATTGAATCCCAGGAGCTGGAAAAATGGACCACGTTTCTAGTTTCCTGACTCCCTGACTTTGAACGTGCCCGTCTTTCTCCGTTATGAATCTCTTGGCATTTATCTCTGGATTAGAGACACTCACCTGTCACACAGCGGCATCCTGAGGATTCATTAACTTAACGTTCAGACAACTTATTGAATATGTAAAGGAGCGCTGAAGTGGAAATATTAATAATCATCTTAATGTTTAGCCACAGAAGCTCGGATCCCGGGGAGAAAGGGCACAGGCTGTTTTCCCAAGGAAATAAACAGATGCTGGCTTATTACAAACCCTTTGCTTGCTGTTTTGCAGAGACCATTAAACACAGGAAACCACATTGGACTCGATCCCTTAAGATTGGGGGCAAGAAAAGTTGTAAAATGGGGCAAAAATCCACTGTGGCCGTAAGTCTGTAGTTCCTAGAGGGCCGGGCTCTGTACCTGGAAAAAGCCGAGGAAAGGTGTTTTTCCTATCAAGGTAAGCACTGTAATAATAATAATAATAATAATAATAATAATAATAATAATAATAATAATAATGATGATGATGATGATGATAATAATAATAACAACAACAACAAAGTTGGAAGGGACCTTGGAGGTCATCGAGTCCAACCCCCTGCTCAGGCAGGAAACCCTACACCATTTTGGACAAATGGCTGTCCAGTCTCTTCTTAAACACTTCCAGTGTTGGAGCATTCACTGCTTCTGGAGGCAGGTAGTTCCACTGGTTAATTGTTCTAACTGTCAGGAAGTTTCTCCTTAGTTCTAGGTTGCTGCTCTCCTTGATTACTTAACTTCATAGTCTTCATGCCCTGGCTGTCCTACAAAGGAACTGGCCTGGATTCGAACCCAGATCTTTCCTCTTAAGACCTCCACCCATTTTCCTCCTCATTCTAAACCTATTCTACGTAATCTGAGGCATAAAAGATACAGGCTCTGGCTTAAAAAACCCCGAACTCCTAAAACAGTGGACCCCTTGATTGGTATTTTTGGTTTAATGGGATAAAGGAAAAAAGGATTAAACTGAGGTGAGAATGCTGGTCCCTCCATTTCCAGTTTAGGAACGTTCCAGAAGCATCTGGTTGGTCACTGTGGGAAATTATATGCTGCATTGGTCAAATGGCTCCTGGCTTCAACCCCACAGAGCTATTGTGATATTCTTGTATTGACTGCACTGAATTTAAAACTCTTTGAAATGAAAAAAAAAATGACGTTTTTGTTCCGGCTGCCCCGTAGTCTTGAGTTCTGCTTAGTGACGGGTGTTTAGCTCTCTTTTTTTGCATGTGCCTTCAAATCAGTCTTGACTTCTGACTGTCTGAACAGGTGCGTCCAGTTTTCCTGGCAAAGTTTTTCAGAAGTTGTTTGCCATTGTCTGCTTCCTGGGGCTGAGGGAAAGGGACTGGGCCAAGGTCATCCGCCCGGTTTTGTGCCTAAGGCAGAACTAGAACTCACAGTCTCCTGGTGACTGGCCTAAAGTCATCCGGCCTGCTTTCATACCTAAGGTGGGGTCTAAATCTCACAGTCTCCTGGTGATTGGCCCAAAGTTACCATGCTGGCTTTCCTGCCTAAGGCAGGACTAGAACTCACAGTCTCCCGGTGATTAACCCAAAGTCATCCAGCCGGCTTTGTGCCTAAGGCGGGACTAGAACTCCCGGTCTCCCGGTGATTAACCCAAAGTCATCCCGCCGGCTTTGTGCCTAAGGCGGGAGTAGAACTCACGGTCTCCCGGTGATTAACCCAAAGTCATCCCGTCGGCTTTGTGCCTAAGGCGGGACTAGAACTCACGGNGTCAGGAAGTTTCTCCTTAGTTCCAGGTTGCTTCTCTCCTTGATGAGTTTCCATCCGTTGCTTCTTGTCCTGCCTTCAGGTGCTTTGGAGAATAGCTTGACTCCCTCTTCTTTGGGGCAGCCCCTGAGATACTGGAACACTGCTATCATGTCCCCCCTCGTCCTTCTCTTCATTAAACTAGACATACCCAATTCCAGCAGCCGTTCCTTATATGCTTTAGCCTCCAGTCCCCTAATCATCTTTGTTGCTCTTCTCTGCACTCTTTGTAGAGTCTCAACATCTTTTTTACATCGTGGTGACCAAAACTGGATGCCGTATTCCAAGTGTGGCCTTACCAAGGCCTTGTAAAGCGGTATTAACCCTTCACCTGATCTTGATTCTATCCTTCTGTTAATGCAGCCTAGCACTGTGTTGGCTTTTTTGGCAGCTGTAGCACACGGCTGGCTCCTGTTTAAGTGATTGTCCAATGGGTTTGCTACAGGTACGATTTTATCCCAAGCCACAAGTAATTGTCATTTTGGTTTTTTGCAAAATCGTTGTTAAATGTGACCCATGGCACATTGCAAACAGTCCTTAATATGATCCAGTTGCCAACTGCACGAAGTTTTATAATTGAAATTTCAAATCCTGGTCACAAATGGCCCCCAGAGTAGGTCCATCATAATGGTTGCCAAGCAACTTGTCTTAAATTAAGGACCACTAATTAATCTTCTCTTTCTGAGAAATCCTGCAGAATAAACCAAAGATGGTTTCCAAGCAATAAACCAAAAGCTCAGCATTCCCATCAGTCTTTCTTTTTCCTAAATTCCGATTCTGAAACCGGAAGTGGCAAATTAAAGAAGCATAAGCACAGTGAAATATTAGCTGGGAAAAGCAGCAGCCACGAGGGGATAAAATTGCCTTTAGAAGGGTGGCAAACCATGAAATCTGAACATTTTTCGAATGAAATTAATGCTCAGCCTAGATACATCATTGAAAAACACAACCAATTTCAGCTCGTTGACATTTTGACTTAAGTGTGTTAAAATAACTCTAACTAGACATTTCAGTGCTGTAACAGAGGCAAAAATAATGGAATGTTATCAAACTGATAGGCCACTTTTTTAAAGAAAAAATGCAAATTGCTTAGATCCAATTTTGGTCACCACAATAGAAAAAAAGATGTTGAGACTCTAGAAAGAGTACAGAGAAGAGCGACAAAGATGATCAGGGGACTGGAGGCTAAAGCATATAAGGAATGGCTGCTGGAATTGGGTATGTCTAGTTTAATGAAGAGAAGGAAGAGGGGGGACAGGATGGCAGTCTTCCAGTATCTCAGGGGCTGCCCCAAAGAAGAGGGAGTCAAGCCGTTCTCCAAAGCCCCTGAAGGCAGGACAAGAAGCAGTGGATGGAAACTAACCAAGGAGAGAAGCAACCTGGAACTAAGGAGAAATTTTCTGACAGTGAGAACAATTAACCAGTGGAACAACCTGCCTCCAGAAGTTGTGAATGCTCCAACACTGGAAATTTTTAAGAAGAGACTGGATAGCCATTTGTCTGAAATGGTATAGCAGGGGTCCCCAACCCCTGGTCCGTGGACCAGTACCGGGCCATGGCATGCCAGCAACCGGTCCGCACAAACAAGGAAAGCCCCATCCGTGGGATGCAGGCAGCACACAAAACCACACACTTTCTAGACTGTGGAAAAACCTTTCTCCATGAAAATGGTCCCTGGCGTGCCTGGCTGAGGAATTCTGGGAGTTGAAGTCCACCAGTCATAAAGGGGCCAAGTTTGAAGACCCCTGGTCTGGATCCAAGCCCGCAGTTTCATCAAAATGGCCAACTGAGGAATTCTGGGAGTTGAAGTCCACCAGTCAGAAAAGGGCCAAGCTTGAAGACCCCTGACATAATGTGAGGGGGAAATAATGCTAACTCAGAAAGAGCTAAACCGGTGTTTCTCAACCGCGGCCATTTTAAGAGGTGTGGACTTCAACTCCCAGAATTCCCCAGCCAGCTATGCTTTGTCCCCAACCTGCTCTTCTACCTTGTGGCATCACATAATGCAGGGGCCTTCAAACCTGGCCCTTTTATGACTGGTGGACTTCAACTCCCAGAATTCCTCAGCCAGCGTGCCTGGCTGAGGAATTCTGGGAGTTGAAGTCCACAAATCATAAAAGGGCCAGGGTTGAAGACCCCTGCTCCAGACGGTCTCCTATGAGCCTGATATTACTTAAATCAGATCTAAGTGTTTAAAAAAATACCCCTGTGATTTCTAATTTCCAGCAAGGACTTTTTTTTAAATTTTAAATTAGAGAAACAAGGCCAATAATACCCTCTATGGGAACGGTTTCATCCCAGTTGCTTTAGCCGAGTTTCAAAATGGAAACCATATCTTTAATGCTAATTAGACACCGCATCCCTTCGTCTTCCTGTCCCCGTGTAAATAACAATTAGCAATAATTTAGCAGTTGTAGGCGCTGGCATCTCCTCTAAACCATTGTATCCCACTCAAGTTTCCTTTGCATTAATTAGGATCATAAGCCAATCAGAGCTAATTAAGAAGCAAGTAAGTATAATAATAAATGAAACAAAACTAGTGATTTGTATCTGTTGAGTAGGTTTTTCCTTTTCGCCGCTGCCGTTCATCAAATAGCCGTAAATGCAGAGGAACTTCGTCTAATTGAAACTAATTATGAGCCTTCCCTTGCTACTTTGGGCCTCGTGTTCAAATCCCACGAAGCTCATTAAAAAAAAGAGAAAGAGAGAGAGAGAGAGAAAAGCTAGAAAATCTTCAGCACATATTGTAACCTGCATCATTTTAATGAGCACCTGGCTCTGAAGGAAATAATAGGGATCAGTGGCAACGTTTGGTCTCCCCATTTTCTTCCTAGCCTAGTGTTCTTCAACGGATATTGGACTACACTTCCCAGAATTCCTCTTAATCAGGCTTGTGGTGACTGACCAAAGTCACCCAGATGGCTTTCACGCCTAAGGTGGGACTAGAACTCATAGTCTCCTGGTGACTTGCCCAATGAATGTTGACCACGCGACCCTGGGGATGCTGAAATGGTCGTAAGTGTGAAAAATGGTCATAAGTCACTTTTTTTCAATGCCGTTGTAACTTTGAACAGTCACTAAATGAACGATTGTTAAGAACTACCTAGTTAGGCCCGGATGGATTACAGGTAATCCTTGACTTACAACAGCACTGAAACAGCGACTTACAACCAGTCCTCGCACTTACGACCACTGTAGCATTCCCCGTTGTCACGTGATCAAAAGTCAGACGCTTGGCAACTGACTTGTATTTATGACAGTTGCATGTCAGGTTGATCACCATCTGTAACCTTTGACAAACAAAATCAACGGGGGAAGCCCAATTCGCTTAACGGCTACATGTTTCACTTAACAACCGCGCTGACTCGCTTACCAACCGTGGCAAAAAATGGACACACACACACACACACACACCCGCCCAGCTGATCTTTGCCCCCATGTTTGCCAGGATGGGGAAAACTGTCTCAGAACTGACAGCTGAGAAGGAAATCAAGGTTAGACGGTAGGAAAAGGGACAGACTCATTAAATGGTGCACGCGGGCTGCTTGTGTGTTGAGTTCGAAACATGCGTACTTCGTCCGCGCTGGTTGTGATGGAGCTGCTCAGCTTGTGACTGGTTGTGTGGTCGCGCGCCAAGTGCTTACTGCGGGCGGCGACCTTTATGTTTCGTTACCCAACTGACGTGTGTGGCTGTGTGTATGGCTATTGACTATGTGCGAAAGGTAAATAATTTCCTTATTTTAAAAAATCGTTGGGTGACAAATGGACAGCCATTTGTCCGAAATGGTATAGGGTTTCCTGCCTGAGCAGGGGGTTGGACTAGATGACCTCCAAGGTCCCTTCCAACTTTATTATTAATATTAATTGAAAATCTTTTTTTAATGTTTAGTGTAAAAGTGTGACCCCAAATTTAAAAATGAAAAAAAAATAGTAATTAGTTCTCAACCACCGGTCCTACTAAGACAGGGGCAGGCAACCTTGGCTCTTTTATAACTGGTGGACTTCAACTCCCAGAATTCCTGAGCCAGCCATGCTGAGAGGAAAGGGAGAGGTTTCCATGCTGAGCCACGCTGGCTCAGGAATTCTGGGAGTTGAAGTCCACAAGCCATGAGGGGGGCATAGTTCCCCCATGCTGGCTCAGGAATGCTGGGAGTTGAAGTCCACGAGTATTATTATTATTATTATTGTTGTTGTTGTAGTAGTAATGATAATAATAATAATAATAATGATAATGATGATGATGATGATGATAATAATAATAATAATAATAATAATAATAATAATAATAATAATAATAATAATAATAATAATAATAATAATAATAATAATAATAATAATAATTGAAGAAAGTGACCGAGGGACTAATTCTGGCTGCACAAGACCAAGCCTTAAGGACAAATGCATATAAAGTCAAAATTGAGAAGACAGCAACAGACAGTAAGTGCCGCCTATGCAAAGACGCTGAAGAAACAGTGGACCACCTGGTAAGCTGCTGCAAGAAGATCCCACAGACTGACTACAAGCAGCGGCATGACAAAGTAGCAACAATGGTGCATTGGAAGATCTGCACGAAATATCTTTTGCCTGTAAGCAAAAACTGGTGGGATCATAAAATAGAAAAAGTCATAGAAAATGATAAAGTTAAACTGCTCTGGGACTTCAGAATTCAAACAGACAAGCCCCTGCAACATAACACCCCAGACTTAACAATTGTTGATAAGAAAGACAAAAAAGTCTGGATAGTGGACGTGGCAGTGCCTGGAGACAGCAGAATAGACGAGAAAGAACTGGAGAAGATAACAAAATACAAAGACCTACAAATAGAAATAGAAAGACTGTGGCAAAAGCTAGCAAGGGTAGTACCAATAGTAATAGGCGCCTTGGGTGCAATCCCAAAACAACTGGAGCACCACTTGGACACCATCATCGGCATTGACAAATTCGCCATTAGTCAATTGCAAAAGGCGGCCTTACTAGGAACTGCTTCCATCCTGCGACGAGATCTGTAATACCATCAAACATCCACATCTGCCTATCCCAGGTCCTTGGGAAGGACTCGATAGGTAGACAAAATGCCAAATCCAGTCTGAACATCTGGCTGACTGTGCGATGATCCATAATAATAATAAT